>NW_012103944.1:0-2864 GCF_000951045.1 Mandrillus leucophaeus
GACGGGGTTTCACCGTGTTAGCCAGGATGGTCTCGATCTCCTGACCTCGTGATCCGCCCGTCTCGGCCTCCTAAAGTGCTGGGATTACAGGCTTGCGCCACTGCGCCCGGCCTTTTCTTTTCTTTTTTGAGATGGAGTCTCGCTCTGTCACCCAGGGTAGTGTGCAATAGTGCAATTTTGGCTTGCTGCAACCTCCGCCTCCCAGGTTCGAGTAATTCTCCTGCCTCAGCCTCCTGAGTAGCTGAGACTACAGGTGCCTGCCGCCATGCCCAGCTAATTTTTGTATTTTAATTTTAATTTTAATTTTTAATTTTTATTTATTTATTTATTTAGAGACGGAGTCTCACTCTGTTGCCCAGACTGGAGTGCAGTGGCCGAATCTCAGCTCACTGCAAGCTCCACCTCCCGGGTTTACGCCATTCTCCTGCCTCAGCCTCCCGAGTAGCTGGGACTACAGGCGCCCGCCACCGCGCCCGGCTAATTTTTTGTATTTTTAGTAGAGACGGGGTTTCACCGTGGTCTCGATCTCCTGACCTTGTGATCTGCCCGCCTCGGACTCCCAAAGCCTTTTTGTTCTATTCAGGTTTTCAACTTATTGGATGAGACCCACCCACGCTGGAGAGGACAATCTGCTCTTCTAAGTGTACAAACTCACATGTTGGTCTTATCCAGAAACATCTTCACAGACACACCTGGAATAATGTTTGAGCCACAACCCAGCCAAATTGACACATGAAATTAACCATCACACCCTCTAATTCCTGGTGGCTCCAGGCATTCCTTGACTTGAGGCTCTGTCACCGCAATCTCTGCTCCATCTTCTCATGGTCGTCTTCTCTCTCTGTGTTTAACCCCCCCCCCTCTTTTCTTTTATAAGGATACTACCTATTGGATTTAGCCTCTACCTTCAATCTAGGATGATCTCATCCTGAGATCCTTAACTTAATTGCATCTGCAAAGAAGATATTTCCAAATAAGGTCACATCCACAGGTGCCAGAGATTAGGACTTGAACATACTTGTTGGTGGGGGAGGGTGTCACTATTAAACCACTACAGAGAAGGAAACAATATGTCCTCGGGGGTTCCTCTATTTCTGATTCCCAAATAGGCTTTTCTATGCCCTCTGGGGTCTCATTCCCAAGTCTTGCTCATCCATCAATGTAATTTATCTCATTTATCTTTTTTTTTTTTTTTTTTGAGATGGAGTCTTGCTCCTGTCTCTTATACACATCTAGATGTGTATAAGAGACAGGATTACAAGCTTGAGCCACCGCGCCCGGCCTAATTTTTGTATTTTTAGTAGAGACGGGTTTTGCCATATTGGCCAGGATGGTTTCGATCTCCTGACCTTGTGATTCGCCCACCTCGGCCTCCCAAAGTGCTGGGATTACAGGCGTGAGCTACTGCGCCTGGCCTAATTTTTGTATTTTTAGTAGAGACGGGGTTTCACCATGTTGGCCAGACTGATCTTGAACTCCTGACCTCAAGTGATCCGCCCATCTTGACCTCCCAAAGTGCTGGGATTACAGGCAACAGCCACTGCACCCAGTCACTTTGCCCGGTTTTGATAAGTTCTAAAATCTGTAGAGATGAAACTACCACGCAGATGAAGGTTCTGGGTTCTGACTGGAACCAGGAGAGGCTCACAATTTTAGAAAATCCCCTCCCTGGCATTTGAGCCACAGTGCTCCTGATGCTGCCAGCATTTGTCCCTGCCGCGTTGACAGCGAATGTACATGTGGGTCTTCACTGTGTCTTCTAGCATAGTGGGGCCTGAGAATTTACGTCTTGAAATTCATATCACTTTATTGCCAATTGTTTTTATTTTCATACTTCCTTTCTGCTTCAGTTTATTTCTCACGCTTATATGGTCCAAGATGTATTGTGTAGATTTTTTAAAAGTCTGTGTATTGGCAAGTTATAGTTTCTGTGGATTTCATTTCAGGGTAGAAAGGAGGCATTCGAAATATCTGTTATAAAATGAGGGCAATAACGTGGTGAAACCCCGTCTCTACTAAAAATACAAAAATTAGCCTGGCGTGGTGGCGGGTGCCTGCAAACCCAGCTACTCGGGAGGCTGAGGCAGGAGAATTGCTTGAACCCGGGAGGCGGAGGTTCCAATGAGCAGAGATTGCACCATTGCACTCCAGCCTGGGCAACAAGAGTGAGACTCCGTCTCAAAAAATTAAAATAAAATAAAATAAAATAAAATAAAGTAGGCAGTGAGGCTGAAGGGACCAGGCTCTGTTTAGAAGGAGGTAGCCCAGTCAACACAGATGTAAACAAATGTTCACTTTTCCGAAACATTTGGCAGATCTGACGACTGTTCACCAGTCCTCAGTTCTTTACGCACAGGCAGGAATTCTAGTCTCAGACTTCGGGAAGGCCAGTGGGCTCGGAGTGGAGGCAATGGGTGTCGCTTCTTGGTGGAAGCCCTTATTTGCTGGGGTTCGCCTTCCCCTGTCCTCTGCATGATGGCTGGGCAAGCAGGGATCGGCATAGGTCACGTGTGGGCCCTCCCCTGGCAGCAGCTACCCTGGGGAACCTCCTGTACCCCAGCGGACTTGATGTACATGAGAAAGAAGCCTTAGTTTTCTTTTTTCTTTTTTGTTTTTTTTTGAGACGGAGTCTCGCTCTGTCCCCCTGGCTGGAGTGCAGTGGCACGATTTCAGCTCACTGCAAGCTCCGCCTCCCGGGATCATGCCATTCTCCTGCCTCAGCCTCCCGAGTAGCTGGGACTACAGGTGCCCGCCACCGCGCCCGGCTAGTTTTTTTTGTATTTTTAGTAGAGACGGGGTTTCACTGTGTTAGCCAGGATGGTCTCGATCTCCTGACCTCGTGATCCGCCCGCCTTGGCCTCCCA
>NW_012103945.1:0-750 GCF_000951045.1 Mandrillus leucophaeus
CAATGGAACAAAGCTGGATGGAGAATGACTTTGATGAGTTGACAGAAGTAGGCTTCAGAAGGTTGGTAATAACAAACTTCTCTGAGCTAAAGGAGAATGTTCAAACCCATCACAAGGAAGCTAAGAACCTTGAAAAAAGATTAGATGAATGGCTAACTAGAATAAACAGTGTAGAGAAGACCATAAATGACCTGATGGAGCTGAAAACCATGGCACGAGAACTACGTGATGCATGCACAAGTTTCAATAGCCAATTTGATCAAGTGGAAGAAAGGATACAGTGATTGAAGATCAAATTAATGAAATAAAGCGAGAAGAGAAGTTTAGAAAAAAAGAGTAAAAAGAAATGGACAAAGCCTCCAAGAAATATGAGACTATATGAAAAGACCAAATCTACATTTGATTGGTGTAGCTGAAAGTGACGGGAAGAATGGAACCAAGTTGGAAAACACTCATCAGGATATTATCCAGGAGAACTTCCCCAACCTAGCAAGGCAGGCCAACATTCAAATTTAGGAAATACAGAGAACACCACAAAGATACTCCTTAAGAAAAGCAACCCCAAGACACACAATTGTCAGATTCACCAAGATTGAAATGAAGGAAAAAATGTTAAGGGCAGCCAGAGAGAAAGGTTGGGTTACCCACAAAGAGAAACCCATCAGACTAACAGCGGATCTCTCTGCAGAAACTCTACAAGCCAGAAGAGAGTGGGGGCCAATATTCAACATTCTTAAAGAAAAGAATTTT
>NW_012103945.1:800-1813 GCF_000951045.1 Mandrillus leucophaeus
GGAGGCATCACGCTACCTGACTTCAAACTATACTACAAGGCTACAGTAACCAAAACAGCAAGGTACTGACACCAAAACAGAGATATAGACCAATGGAACATAACAGAGCCCTCAGAAAAAATGCCACCCATCTACAACCATCTGATCTTTGACAAACCTGACAAAAACAAGAAATGGGGAAAAGATTCCCTATTTAATAAATGGTGCCTGGAAAATTGGCTAGCTATAAGTAGAAAGCTGAAACTGGATTTACACCTTATAAAAAATTAATTCAAGATGGATTAAAGGCATAAATGTTAGACCTAAAACCATAAAAATCCTAGAAGAAAACGTAGGCAACACCATTCAGGACATAGACATGGGTAAGGACTTCATGTCTAAAACACCAAAAGCAAAGGCAACAGAAGCCAAAATTAACAAATGGGATCTAATTAAACTAAAGAGCTTCTGCAAAAGAAACTACCATCAGAGTAAACAGGCAACCTACAGAATGGGTGAAAATTTTTGCAATCTACTCATCTGACAAAGGGCTAATATCCAGAATCTACAAAGAATACAAACAAAATTTCAAGAGAAAAACCAACAACCCCATCAAAAAGTGGGCAAAGGATATGAACAGACACTTCTCAAAAGAAGACATTTATGCAGCCAACAGACACATGAATAAATGCTCATCATCACTGGTCATCAGAGAAATGCAAATCAAAACCACAATGAGATATCATCTCATACCAGTTAGAATGGTGATCATTAAAAAGTCAGGAAACAACAGATGCTGGAAAGGGTGTGGAGAAATAGCAACGCTTTTACACTGTTGGTGGGAGTGTAAACTAGTTCAACCATTGTGGAAGACTTTGACCTTGGTCACCATGGCCATGACCTGGGCCAACTCATGATGAGTAAGAGGATGGCAAGTTGAGGCAAGCTGGGCAGCCCTGATATTCCACAGTGAGGCTCAGAGGTGAGTTGGGTCATCAGTTTGTTAGAGAGTAGAGAGCTTTTTGAAGGCTTTC
>NW_012103945.1:1974-2683 GCF_000951045.1 Mandrillus leucophaeus
TCAAATTAGAACTCAGGATTAAGAAATTCACTCAAAACCACACAACTACATGGGAACTGAACAACCTGCTCCTGAATGACTACTGGGTACATAACGAAATGAAGGCAGAAATAAAAAGTGTTCTTTGAAACCAATGAGAACAAAGACACAGTGTACCAGAATCTCTGGGACACATTTAAAGCAGTATGTAGAGGGAAATTTATAGCACTAAATGCCCACAACAGAAAGCAGAAAAGATCTAAAATCGATACCCTAACATCACAATTAAAAGAACTAGAGAAGCAAGAGCAAACATATTCAAAAGCTAGCAGAAGGCAAGAAATAACTAAGATCAGAGCAGAACTGAAGGAGATAGAGACACAAAAAAAACATCAAAAAATCAATGAATCCAGGAGCTGATTTTTTGAAAAGATCAACAAAATTGATAGACCACTAGCAAGACTAATAAAGAAGAAAAGAGAGAATAATAAAATAGATGCAATAAAAAACAATAAAGGGGATATTACCACCAATCCCACAAAAATACAAACTACCATCAGAGAATGCTATAAACACCTCTATGCAAATAAACTAGAAAATCTAGAAGAAATGGATAAATTCCTGGACACATACAGCCTCCCAAGACTAAACAAGGAAGAAGTTGAATCCCTGAATAGACCAATAACAGGCTCTGAAATTGAGGCAATAATTAATAGCCTACCAACCAAAA
>NW_012103946.1:0-1203 GCF_000951045.1 Mandrillus leucophaeus
TTTTCTTTAGCCCTGTAGTCTTCAAAGTTATCCGAAATATCTGTTCTCAGATTCCACAGAAATAAGGTTATCAAAGAGATCAACGAAATACAGATGTAACTCTGTTAGATGAATAAACAGAACACTAAGCAGTTTCTCAGAAAGATTCTTTCCAGATTTCATCCGAGGATATTTCCTTTTTAACCATAGCCCTCTATGGGCTTCCAAATATCACTATGCCAATTCCACAAAAACTGTCTTAGCGAAAGGTTTCTTGAGGGGAAAGCTGAAACTCTGTGAGATGATTTCACAAAGAAGTTTCTCAGAAACCTTCTTTCTCTTTGTTATCGGAGGATATTTCCTTTGGCCCTAAGTCTTCAAAGGGATCCGAAATATCTTTCTCAGATTCCACAGAAATAAGGCTAGCAAAGAGATCCACGAAATACAGATGTAACTCTGTGAGATGAATTAACAGAACACTAAGCAGTTTCTCAGAAAGCTTCTTTCCAGATTTCATCCGAGAATATTTCCTTTTTCACCATAGCCCGCTAAGGGCTTCCAAATATCACTTTGCCAATTCCACAAGAACTGTCTTAGCGAAAGTCTTCCTGACGGCAAAGCTGTAACTCCGTGAAATGATTTCACAGAAGACAAAGAAGTTTCTCAGAAAGCTTCTTCCTCTTCGTTACCAGAGGATATTTCCTTTGGCCCTATAGTCTTCAAAGGGATCCGAAATATCTTTCTCAGATTCCACAGAAATAAGGCTAGCAAAGAGCTCCACGAAATACAGATCTAACTCTGTGAGATGAATTAACAGAACACTAAGCAGTTTCTCACAAAGCTTCTTTCCAGCTTTCATCCGAGGATATTTCCTTTTTCACCATAGCCCTCTATGGACTTCCAAATATCACTTTCCCATTTCCACAAGAACTGTCTTAGCGAAAGGCTTCTTGAGGGGAAAGCTGTAACTCCTGTCTCTTATACACATCTTTCCAAATATCACTTTGCCAATTCCACAAGAACTGTCTTAGCGAAAGTCTTATTGAGGGGAAAGCTGTAACTCTGTGAGATGATTTCACAGAACACAAAGAAATTTCTCACAAAGCTTCTTTCTCTTTGTTATCGGAGGCTGTTTTCTTTGGCCCTAAAGTCTTCAGAGGGATCCGAAATATCTCTTCTCAGATTCCACAGAAATAAGGCTAGCAAAGAGATCCACGAAATACA
>NW_012103947.1:0-1130 GCF_000951045.1 Mandrillus leucophaeus
TTCGTTCATTCATTCGTTTGTTCGTTATATGGCCCAGGCTGGAGTACAGTGGCGTGATCAGAATGATTCTCCTGCCTCAGCCTCCCAAGTAGCTGGGATTACAGGTGCCTGCCACCACCGCCCAGTTACTTTTTGTATTTTTAGTAGAGATGGAGTTTCACTGTGTTGGCCAGGCTGGTCTCGAACTCCTGACCTTGTGATCTGCCTGCCTCAGCCTCCCAAAGTGCTGGGATTACAAGCGTGAGTCACCGCGCCCGGCCCACACTCCTTTTCTTACAGCACTTCCGAGTCTGATAGCTATAACAGGAGATAGAGAAACTGATATTTTAACTATGACTCTAATCTTTCTAAATGGCATAAGTTCAGCAAGCCAAATTAGAATGCATATTTCTCATTACCCAACTAGAAAAGCTGACATTTCTATCATTAGGATTGGACTACTAAATCCAGAAAAAGTCCCCCACCTCCACCAAATATCTTCCCTGGGGAATGGTAATGTGATCAATTGGGCTATAAATGGAGAAAACTAATTTGTGAGCTTAGCAGAAATTAACAGTCATTACTGTCTGCACACTAGAATGATAACCAATTTATGGGATTAGCATAGAGCAAAATAAGAGTTTCAAAACAAGGGTGAGACATTAATTGGGGAAGAGGAGGCCCGCACATTCCACGTAGCATATTGAGTTCTGGAGAAGGCAGGGTGTGTGAGGGCTAATAAAAGGCATGTGTGGGCAGTCTCCTTTACAATTCACCTTCATTCCGACAACAAGTTAAGTTCAGCACTGTGCAGGTATCCATTAATGCCATGACCTTAGCCAAGTTTCTTAAAGTCTCAGAACTTAAGTTTCTTTTTTTTCCTTTCTTTCTTTTTCTTTTTGAGACCGAGTTTTGTTCTTGTTGCCCAGGCTGGAGTGAGTGCAATGGCATGATCTCCTCTCACTGCAACCTCCGCCTCTCGGGTTCAAGCGGTTCTCCTGCCTCAGCCTCTGGAGTAGCTGGGATTACAGGCATGTGCCACCACGTCCAGCTAATTTTGTATTTTTAGTAGAGACAGAGTTTCACCATGTTGGTCAGGCTGGTCTCGAACTCCTGACCTCAGGTGATCCGCCTGCCTCGGCCTCCCAAAG
>NW_012103947.1:4325-4688 GCF_000951045.1 Mandrillus leucophaeus
AAAGAAAAGAAAAGAAAAGAAAAGAAGCAATGCTCGACCCCCAAGCCTACTGAATCATTAACTTTGGGGTGGGAGCTAGCACTCTGTATTTAGCAAGCCCTCCAGGACTCGAGTTTGAGACCACTCCAGAGCAGTTCTCCAACTTGCTTCCTTATTAGAATCACCTGGTGAGTTAAAAATAAAAAGGACTGATGTCTGATGCCTGGCCTCCAAACTCAAATTAATATACCTGAAAGTGGGGCCTGAACCGGACACTGGGATTTTTTTAAAGCTCCACAAAGGAGCTAAGCTCTGTAGACCCAAGTTTTACTAATCCAGGCTACTTCTCCTCCTCTTCCTCCTCTTCCTCCTCCTCCTCCTCCT
>NW_012103947.1:7533-9401 GCF_000951045.1 Mandrillus leucophaeus
TAATTGCATAAAAATACTGATACTGATTATATTTTAGTTGATCGTTTTCCCTAATTCAGGTGAAACGAACAGTAAAAATTATGCCAGTAAAAAAAGTAACACTTTGGCAGGTGCAGTGGCTCACTTCTGTAATCCCAACACTTCGGGAGGCCGAAGCGGGTGGATCACTTGAGGCCAGGCGTTAGAGACCAGCCTGGCCAACATGATGAAAACCTCATCTCTACTAAAAATACAAAAATTAGCCGGGTGTGGTGGTGGGCACCTGTAATCCCAGTCACTCGGGAGGCTGAGGCAGGATAATCGCGTGAACCCAGGCGGTAGAGGTTGCAGTGAGCTGAGATCGCGCCATTGCACTACTCCAGCCTGGGCTACAGGACGAGAGACTCTGTCTCAAAAACAAAACAGTCAAAACAAACAAAAAAAAACCAACAAACAACAACAAAAAACACTTTTTATTATTTTCAGTTCTATGTAGGAACCCAAGCATTCCTTCCTAGGTGATTTTAGAATTGGTGAGAAATCTAGCTCAGTGGCTGAGGGGGTGGACTTACCCTCAGATAGTTGGACCATTTATTTGGCTTTGGAGCCTGGATTTCCTATTTGCTGTTTTTGGGGCCCTGGGAAAGTTATTTATTTTTTCTAAGCCTCACTTTACTCTTATGCAAAATGGGGCTTATCATTGTTTCTATATCATAGGCTTGTGTCAAATAAAAACAAACATGGACTTAGATAAGAAGAAACGCTACTCAAAAGGACTATTGCAATAGGGAAAGCTCTCCAATCTCAGGAATTTGCAAATGTCTCAGAGACAAACAGAAAAAGCTTTTCTTTTATTGGGAGAGGTGGGCAGAGCGTAGCAGAAACGGGAAGTTGGACAAGCAAGGGGGCAGAGACTGACAGGAACAGTTCTCCAGCTAAACTGATAAGGGGGTTTTCAGGCAAGCAGAGCTGAGGCCTGACTAAAATGTGGTCACGACAAAGCAGAGGGTAAGAAATGGGCAGCTGTGAACACGTGGTCAACCACTTGGGCAATCACATCACTTACCAAGGTCTGGGGTTATTTTTATTATGAATGGCCTGATTCCAAAATGCTTGAGCAGCCCTTTCATTTTCCCTTGAGCAGAATAACTTTGTCACACCATCATAACAATGACAACATCCCACTGAGTGAGCACCTACCATGTGTCAGGCCCAGCGCTTGAAAGAGATGCAAACGCTGATGAGATAGTCTCTGAGTTCTCAGTCCAGGGGGAAGAACGAGTTAGGCGACCTAACGTGACACAGGCACTCAGACATGGACAGCGTGTCATGGGAGAATGAGGCAGGTTTTCCATAGTGTAGAGGTTGAGAAACCCTGACCCAGACTAAGAAACCACACACATACACAGACAAGAAAGCTAAAAAGCCACTCTCTTCTCTACATCGGGTACAGCCGTTTGGTAATGTGCCAGGCTAAACAGAACTACATTTCCCCAAATTCCCTTTCCTGTGTTTCCTGTTAGGGCGCGCCGCAGGAGGGATTCTTGAGAGCTTTGGAGGCAGAAGAGAAGGAGTATCTGCTTTTTAGCGCACATGCACGGTTGCTATCCGCTGCCTCCCCTCACTAACACAGGACTGCTGGGCCTGCAACCATTCATCTTCCCCAGGATTCTCCTTCAGTGCCGGGGTCGCCTGGGCCAGGTAGTGTGTCTTTAGCTCCATGACAAAGGGCTCCAGCTTCTGCAGGACACCCATACCGTCAGAGGCAACAAGAATGAGCAGGGTTCCAGTCCACCCTCATGGCTGCAGTTCATGCTTGCGGGTTACAGCTTGTTCTTCTCTCTCAGGCTTTACATCCAAGTCTGACTGCCTTGTTGATTGCCTGCTCT
>NW_012103948.1:0-1568 GCF_000951045.1 Mandrillus leucophaeus
CCTTTGATACACAGAATTTTTATTTTGATGAAGTCCAATTTATCTATTTTTTCTTTTTGTTGCCTGTGCTTTTTTGGCATCACATGCAAGAAATCTTTGCCAAATCCAATGTTGGAAATATTTCTTTCCTCTGTTTTCTTCTAGGAGTTTTAAAGCTTTACTGTTAAGCTTTGGTCTTTGATCTATTTTGAGTTAATTTTTGTATGTGTTGTAAGAGAAGGGTCCATCTTCATTCTTTTGCATCACATCTGGGTAATCAGTTTTCCTAGCATCATTTGTTGAAAAGACTGTTCTTTCTCCATTGAAAGGTCTTACCACCTTTGTCAAAAATTGTTTAGTCATATGTGTGAGGTTTCTTTCTAGGCTCTCTATTCCATTGGTCTGTATAACTGTGCTTACGCTAGTACATTGTTTTGATTACTGTAGCTTTGTAGTAAGTTTTCAAATAAAAAAGTGTGAGTTTTCCAAATTTATTCTTTTTCAAGATAGTTTTGACTATTTTGTGGTTCTTTGAGATTCATATGAATTTTAGGATGGGTTTTTCTCTTTTTTTTTCTTCAAAAAATAACATTGGGATTTTGATAGGGATTGCATTGAATCTGTTTATTGCTTTGGGTAATATTGTTACCTTAACAATCTAGAAACGTGGGATATCTTTCCATATGTTTATGTTTAATTATTTTCAGCAATGTTTTGTAGTTTTTAATTGTATAAGTTTTTCATTTCATTAATTCCTAAATATTTTATTTTTGATGCTATCATAAGTGGAATTGTTTTCTTAATTTCCTTTTTGTATTTTTCATTGCGAATGTATAGAAATCCAGCTGATTTTTGTGTGCTGATTTTGTATTCTATGACTTTGAATTTATTAGCTCCAACAGTTTGTTTTTGGTGTGTATGTGTCATCTTTAGGGATTTCTACATATTTGTCATCTGTGAATAGACATAATTTTGCTTCTTTCTGCCCAATTTGGATGGCTTTTCCATCTTTTACTTGCCTAATTGCTCTGTCTAGAATTTTTAGTATTATGCCAAATAGAAGTAGAAAAACTGGGCATCCTCGTGCTGTTCCTGATGTTAGAGGAAAAACTTTCAGTCTTTCACTATTGAGTGTGTTGTTAGGTACTGGTTTTTAATATATGGCCTTTATGATGTTGAGGAAATATCTCTCTATTCCTAGCTGGAGTGTTTTTTATCATGAAAGGTGTTGAACTTTGTCAAGTGGTTTTTCTGTATCAATTCAGATGATCATGTGGAGTTTCTTCTTCATGCTATTGATGTGGTGTATTACATTGATTTTTTTGTTGTTGTTGAACCATCTTGTGCTCCTGGAATAAGTTTCACTTGGTCATAGTATGTCATCCATTTAATAGGCTGCCAGTTTTGTTGAGTTTTTCATCAATATTTTTAAGGTATTATCGGCCTGTAGTTTTCTTGTAGTATTTTTGTCTGGCTTTGGTATCAGAGTAATGTTGCACTCATAGAACTAAGGAGGAGAAGTGTTCCCTTCTCTTTAACTTTTTGGAAGTGTTTGAGAAGCGTTCTTCTTTAAATTTTGGGTCAAATCA
>NW_012103948.1:1618-3002 GCF_000951045.1 Mandrillus leucophaeus
ACTTTCAGTCTTTCACTATTGAGTGTGTTGTTAGGTACTGGTTTTTAATATATGGCCTTTATGATGTTGAGGAAATATCTCTCTATTCCTAGCTGGAGTGTTTTTTATCATGAAAGGTGTTGAACTTTGTCAAGTGGTTTTTCTGTATCGATTCAGATGATCATGTGGAGTTTCTTGTTCATGCTATTGATGTGGTGTATTACATTGATTTTTTTGTTGTTGTTGAACCATCTTGTGCTCCTGGAGTAAGTTTCACTTGGTCATAGTATGTCATCCATTTAATAGGCTGCCAGTTTTGTTGAGTTTTTCATCAATATTTTTAAGGTATTATTGGCCTGTAGTTTTCTTGTAGTATTTTTGTCTGGCTTTGGTATCAGAGTTATGTTGCACTCATAGAACTAAGGAGGAGAAGTGTTCCCTTCTCTTTAACTTTTTGGAAGTGTTTGAGAAGCGTTCTTCTTTAAATTTTGGGTCAAATCAGCCAGTGAAAGCTGTCTGGTCCTGGCCTTTTCTTTGGGTGCTTTTTGATTACTGATTTGATCCCCTTACTAGTTATAGTTCTATGTAGATTTTCTATTTCCTTATGAGTTAGTTTTGGTAGGTTGTGTGTTTGGAGGAGTTTGTCTATTTTGTCCGGGTTATCCAAATTGTTGGCATAGAGTTTTACATAGTATCTAATCTCATCATCCTTTTTAGTTTTGGAAAATCAGTAGTGTCACCACTTTCTTTCTTCTTTTTTTTTTTCTTTTTAGATGGAGTCTTGTTCCTTCACCCAGGCTGGAGCACAGTGGCATGATCTTGGCTCACTGCAACCTCTGCCTCCTGGATTCAAGTGATACTCCTACCTCAGCCTCCTCAGTAGCTGGGACTACCGGCGTGCACCACTATGCCCGTGTAATTTTTGTCTTCTCAGTGGAGACGGGGCCTTTATCATATTGTTTAGACTGGTCTTAAACTCCTGACCTCAAGTGCTTCGCCTGCCTCGGCTTCCCAAAGTGCTGGGATTACAGGCATGAGCCACTGAGCCTGGTCATGTCACCACTTTCCTATCTGACTTCAGTAATTTGGTGTTCTTTCTCTCTGTGTCTCTTTTATTTATTTATATTTTTTGTTAATTGAACTAGCTAGAGTTTTCTTGACTTTTTCAAAGAATCAGCTTCTCATTTTGTAATTTTTCTCCATTGTTTTTCTGATCTCTGTTTGTTTTCACTCTGATCTTTACTGTTTCCTTCCTTCTGCTAGCTTTGGTGTAGTTTATTCTTTTTCTAGTTCCTTGAGGTGTATGGTTAGGTTATTGAGTTGAGAACTTTTATTTTTTAATGTAAGTGTTTACAGTTTTAAACTCTCCTTTTAGCCTTGCATTCACTGCATCCCAGAAGTTTTA
>NW_012103948.1:5427-6683 GCF_000951045.1 Mandrillus leucophaeus
GTTTAAAATAATGTGGCAATTAGGGCCTGAAAGGAACCTATATATGGTATAGGAAGAATTGTATCAGACTGATGAAGCACAGTATTGGTGCTTTGTGCTGCTTCTGGCAACTGAATTTTACTGCCATCTATGTGGGTAATGTGTTGATGTTATTACATAATAGTAAAGAAATACTGCATGGGTATTTAAAGGCTTTTGTTTTCTGTTGGGGTTTTTATAGAACCTGCTTTTTAGTCCAGGTAAGCCATTCTCAAGAGGCAGCCAGCCTGCAGATGTGGATCTTATGATTGACTGCCTTGTTTCTTGCTTTCATATAAGCCTTCACAACAACCAACACTTTAAGGTGAGAGCATTGGTTTTTATCTAACTGTGTTTACTGATGCTGTTACCGTTTATAAACAGAAAGACTAGAGAGATAAACAGGTTCACCTTTATCAGTATTTCTCATTGTTATGTATTGATGTTCATTTCAAGACCTTAAAAACTTCTTGTTTTTTAAAAAAAACTTTCTATTTGCGGTTCTTTTTGTCTTCACTTTTATTCCTGAGTATTTTTCTCATAAGAAAAATCTGCTTTTTTTTCTTTATCTGTAGATCTGCCTGGCTCAGAATTCACTTTCTGCATTTCACTATCTGCCAGTAAATTCACTCCATCGAATCATCACCAATGTAAGTCCAATAGGTATTGCTAAATTACTAAAAAAAAATTGTCTTTATTTTCTTTGAATTTTTCTTTTTATGAAATGCGTTATTGGTTTTCAAAAAGGTTCTGAATTTGGATGTATGGAATAGGAAAATTTGTCCATGGTGATTATATGTGATAATTGAGAAATATTTTTTACCAAAGGGCCCATATTAAAGAAGATGGAGTTAATAAGATGCTTTGGAAAGATTAAATCTAAAACGTTTTATTCAGATCAGGAGCCCTTGAGAAAAATGCCACTGAAAATACAATTTAAAATTTTCATCCCAAAGCTTTTCAGACATGTTATTTGAATACTCTTAGTCCTTTCACAGCATTTGATACATTGACTTGCCACCTTACCATTTAAGTTAAAAAGAATAGCATTTATGTTGTAGTCCTGTATAGCACATTGACAAAATGATAGGACTATATTTGATGGTCCTTTTTTTAAACGTTTTGATCTTAAATTCGTTCATAGTGTAAATTTTCATTTTTCCTACAATGAAAGATTAACATACTTTAAAAGAGTTGTTCACAAGATACAAATGCATATCAGACAAAATAAGTGAAAT
>NW_012103949.1:0-350 GCF_000951045.1 Mandrillus leucophaeus
GATCCCTTTGAAGACTATAGGGCCAAAGGAAGTATCCTCCGATAGCAAATAGAAAGAAGCTTTCTGAGAAACTTCTTTGTGTTCTGTGAAATCATCTCACAGAGTTACAGCTTTTCCCTCAAAAGATTTTCGCTAAGACAGTTTTTGTGGAATTGGTAAAGTGATATATGGAAACCCATAGTGGGCTATGGTGGAAAACGAAATATCCTCAGAAGAAATGTGGAAAGAAGCTTTCTGAGAAACTGCTTACTGTTCTCTTAATTCATCTCACAGGATTACATCTGTATTTCGTGAGTCTCTTTGTAAGCCTTATTTCTGTGGGATCTGAGAACAGATATTTCGGATCCCTT
>NW_012103949.1:400-2027 GCF_000951045.1 Mandrillus leucophaeus
GAAGACTATAGGGCCAAAGGAAATATCCTCCGATAACAAAGAGAAAGAAACTTTCTGAGAAACTTCTATGTGTTCTGTGAAATCATCTCAGAGAGTTACAGCTTTCCTCTCAAGAAGCCTATCGCTAAGACAGTTCTTTTGGAATTGGCAAAGTGATATTTGGAAGCCCAAAGAGGGCTATGGTGTAAAAGGAAATATAGTCAGACGAAATCTGGAAAGAAGCTTTCTGAGAAACTGTTGTGTGATGTGTGACTTCCATTCATAGAGTTACATCTGTATTTCGTGGATCTCTTTGCTAGCCTTATTTCTGTGGAATCTGAGAACAGATATTTCGGCCCTTTGAAGACTATAGGGCCAAAGGAAATATCCTCTGCTGTCTCTTATACACATCTAGATGTGTATAAGAGACAGGAAAGAAGCTTTCTGAGAAACTTCTTTGTGTTCTGTGAAATCATCTCACAGAGTTACAGCTTTCCCCTCAACAAGTCTTTCGCTAAGACAGTTCTTGTGGAATTGGCAAAGTGATATTTGCAAGCCCATAGAGGGCTATGGTGAAAAAGGAAATATCCAAAGGAAATATCCTCCGATAACAAAGAGAAAGAAGCTTTCTGAGAAACTTCTTTGTGTTCTGTGAAATCATCTCACAGAGTTACACCTGTCTCTTATACACATCTAGATGTGTATAAGAGACAGCTTCAAAGGGATCCGAAATATCTGTTCTCAGATTCCACAGAAATAAGGCTAGCAAAGAGATCCACGAAATACAGATGCTGTCTCTTATACACATCTAGATGTGTATAAGAGACAGGCTTAGCGTTCTGTTAATTCATCTCACAGAGTTACATCTGTATTTCGTGGATCTCTTTGCTAGCCTTATCTCTGGGGAATCTGAGAACAGATATTTCGGATTCCGTTGAAGACCTGTCTCTTATACACATCTAGATGTGTATAAGAGACAGACGGAAATATCTTCCGATAACAGAGAGAAAGAAGCTTTCTGAGAAACTTCTTTGTGTTCTGTGAAATCATCTCAGAGAGTTACAGCTATTCCCTCAAAAAGCCTATCGCTAAGACAGTTCTTGTCGAATTGGCAAAGTGATATTTGGAAGACCATAGAGGGCTATGGTGATAACAGAAATATTCTCAGATGAAATCTGGAAAGAAGCTTTCTGAGAAACTGCTTAGTGTTCCGTTAATTCATCTCACAATGTTACATCTCTATTTCGTGGATCTCTTTACTAGCCTTATTTCTGTGGAATCTGAGAACAGATATTTCGGATCCCTTTGAAGACTATAGGGCCAAAGGTAATCTCGTCCGATAACAAAGAGAAAGAAGCTTTCTGAGAAACTTCTTTGTGTTCTCTGAAATCATCTCACAGAGTTATAGCTTTCCCCTCAAGAATCCTTTCGCTAAGACAGTTCTTGTGGATTTGGAAAAGTGATATTTTTTAAACCCATAGAGGGCTATGAGGAAAAATTAAATATCCTCAGATGAAATTTGGAAAGAAGCTTTCTGAGAAACTGTACTGTGATGTGTTACTTCCATTCACAGAGTTACATCTGTATTTCGTGGACCTCTTTGCTAGCCTTATTTCTGTGGAATCTGAGAACAGATATTTCGGATCCC
>NW_012103950.1:0-348 GCF_000951045.1 Mandrillus leucophaeus
CGATAACAAAGAGAAAGAAGCTTTCTGAGAAACTTCTTTGTGTTCTGTGAAATCATCTCACAGAGTTAACAGCTTTCCCCTCAAGAAGCCTTTCGCTAAGACAGTTCTTGTGGAATTGGCAAAGTGATATTTGGATGCCAAGGGAGGGCTACGGTGAAAAAGGATATATCCTCGGATGAAATCTGCAAAGAAGCTTTCTGAGAAACTGCTTAGTGTCCTGTTAATTCATCTCACAGAGTTACATCTGTATTTCGTGGATCACTTTGCTAGCCTTATTTATTTGGAATATGAGATCAGATATTTCGGATCCCTTTGAAGACTATAGCGCCAAAGGAAATATCCTCCGAT
>NW_012103950.1:473-713 GCF_000951045.1 Mandrillus leucophaeus
GTTCTTGTGGAATTTGCAAAGTGATATTTGGAAGCCCGTAGAGGGCTGTGGTGAAAAATCAAATATCCTCGGATGAAAGCTGGAAAGAAGCTTACTGAGAAACTGCTTAGTGTTCTGTTAATTCATCTCACAGAGTTACATCTGTATTTCGTGAATCTCTTTGCTAGCCGTATATCTGTTGAATCTGAAAACAGATATTTCGGATCCCTTTTAAGACTGTAGGGCCACTGGAAATATCCT
>NW_012103950.1:1098-1471 GCF_000951045.1 Mandrillus leucophaeus
ATCACTTTGCTAGCCTAATTTCTGTGGAATCTGAGGAGAGATATTTCGGATCCCTTTGAAGACTGTAGGGCAAAAGGAAATATCCTCCGATAACAAAGAGAAAGAAGCTTTCTAAGAAATTTCTTTGTGTTCAGTGAAATCATCTCACGGAGTTACTTCTTTCCCCTCAAGAAGCCTTTCGCTAAGACAGTTCTTGTGGAATTGGCAAAGTGATATTTGAAAGCCCATAGAGGGCCACTGTGAAAAAGGAAATGTCCTCGAATGAAATCTGGGAAGAAGCTTTCTGAGAAATTGCTTAGTGTACTGTTAATTCATTTCACAGAGTTACATCTGTATTTCTTTGATCTCTTTGCTAGCCTTATTTCTGTGGAAT
>NW_012103951.1:0-290 GCF_000951045.1 Mandrillus leucophaeus
TGGAATTGGCAAAGTGATATTTGGAAGCCCATAGAGTGCTGTGGTAAAAAACGCAATATCCTCAGATGAAATCTGGAAAGAAGCTTTCTGAGAAACTGCTTAGTGTTCTGTTAATTCATCTCACGTAGTTATATCTGTATTTCGTGCATGTCTTTCCTAGCCTTATTTCTGTGGAATCTGAGAAGAGATATATCGGTTCCCTATGAAGACTATAGGGCTAAAGGAAATAACCTCCGATAACAAGGAGAAAGATGCTTTCTGAGAAACTTCTTTGTGTTCTGTGAAATCAT
>NW_012103951.1:6557-6864 GCF_000951045.1 Mandrillus leucophaeus
CAGAGTTACAGCTTTCCTCTCAAGAAGCCTTTCGCTAAGACAGTTCCTGTGGCGTTGGGAAAGTGTTATTTGGAAGCCCATAGAGGGCTATGGTGAAAAAGGAAATATCCTCAGATGAAATCTGGAAAGAAGGTTTCTGAGAAACTGCCCGGTGATGTGTGACTTCCACTCACAGAGTTACATCTGTATTTCGTGGATCTCTTTGCTATCCTTATTTCTCTGGAACCTGAGAACAGATATATCGGATCCCTTTGAAGACTATAGGGCCAAAGGCAATATCCTCCGATAACAAAGAGAAAGAAGCTTT
>NW_012103951.1:6914-7257 GCF_000951045.1 Mandrillus leucophaeus
TCACAGAGTTACAGCTTTCCTCTCAAGAAGCCTTTCGCTAAGGCAGTTCCTGTGGGATTGTGAAAGTGATATTTGTAAGCCCCCAGAGGGCTATGGTGAAAAAGGAAATATTCTCCGATGAAATGTGGAAAGAAGCTTTCTGAGAATCTGTTTAGTGTTCTGTTAATTCATCTCACAGAGTTACATCGGTATTTCGTGGATCTCTTTGCTAGCCTTAGTTCTGTGGAATCTGAAAACAGATATTTCGGATCCATTTGAATACCATAGGGCCCGAGGAAATATACTCCGATAACAAAGAGAAAGAAGCTTTCTGAGAAACTTCTTTGTGTTCTGTGAAATCATC
>NW_012103952.1:0-233 GCF_000951045.1 Mandrillus leucophaeus
TCTGTGAAATCATCTCACAGAGTTACAGCTTTCCTCTCAAAAACCTTTCGATAAGACAGTTCTTGTGGAATTGGCAAAGCGATATTTGGAAGCCAATAGAGGCTTATTGTGAGAAACAAATATCCTCAGATGAAATCTGGAAAGAGGCTTTCTGAGAAACTGCTCTGTGATGTGTGACTTCCACTCACAGAGGTACATCTGTATTTGGTGGATCTCTTTGCTAGCCTTATTTC
>NW_012103952.1:329-688 GCF_000951045.1 Mandrillus leucophaeus
GTGAAATCATCTCACAGAGTTACAGCTTTCCTCTCATGAAGCCTTTCGATAAGACAGTTCTTGTGGAATTGGCAAAGTGATATTTGGAAACCCATAGAGGGCTATGGTGAAGAAAGAAATATCCTCAGATGAAATCTGCAAAGAAGCTTTCTGAGAAACTACTCTGTGATGTGTGACTTCCACTCACAGAGTTACATCTGTATTTCGTGGTTCTCTTTGCTAGCCTTTTTTCTGTGGAATGTGAGAACCGATATTTCGGATCCTTTTGAAGACTATAGGGCCAACGGAAATATCCCCCGATAACAAAGAGAAAGAAGGTTTCTGAGAAACTTCTTTGTGTTCTGTGAAATCATCTCACA
>NW_012103952.1:833-1208 GCF_000951045.1 Mandrillus leucophaeus
AAAGAGAAAGAAGCTTTCTGAGAAACTTCTTTGGGTTCTGTGAAATCATCTCACAGAGTACAGCTTTACCCTCAAGAAGCCTTTCGCTAAGACAGTTCTTGTGGAATTGGCAAAGTGATATTTGGTAGACCACAGAGGGCTATGGTGAAAAAAGAAATATCCAAAGATGAAATCTGGAAAGAAGCTTTCTCAGAAACTGCTCTGTGATGTGTCACTTCCACTCAGAGAGTTCCATCTGTATTTCGTGGTTCTCTTTGCTACCCTTTTTTCTGTGGAATGTGAGAACAGATATTTCGGATCCCTTTGAAGACTATAGGGCCAACGGAAATGTTCTCCGATAACAAAGAGAAAGAAGCTTTCTGAGAAACTTCTTTG
>NW_012103953.1:0-19805 GCF_000951045.1 Mandrillus leucophaeus
TAATTTTTTCTTTTCAAAGATTACAGAGTAACCAAAAGTTTTTCTTTTAGTTTTCTGGGGTTGGGGGAAGCATGATTGCCTGCCATGCTTTATAAACAGGGTGGTTTGGGGCCTGATGATGCGTCCAGCCTTCTCTGGGGAAATATTCTCATACTGATGAAGTGGTTAGCAGGCACGATAAAGTTTGATGGCATAGTCTCACTATATTTAATTTTTCTTTTCATTAACATATAAGTAGAGACTTTGCTTCTCTCTTTTATTAAGACAATGAAAATATTTCATATTTTATAGCAAATAAACATATAAACAATGCCTTATTTAAAAATATGCCAAAGACCATCAAAAACCACAGATCAAAATGCCCAGTGTGTTGCAGCATTATTCACAATAGCCAAGAAGAGGAAACAACCTAAATGTCTATCAACAGACGAATGCATAAACAAAATGTAGTATGTACACACACACACACACACACACGCACACAAATTTTCTTTAGCTGTAAAAATGAATGAAGCATGCGACAACACAGATGAACCCTGAAAACATCATGCTAAGTGAAATAAGCCAGACACAAAAAGACAGGTACTATGTGATTCCACTTACATAAAATATTTTCCACGAGTAGGCTACATTTCAAGCTTTCTTTTGAATTAAATGTTGGCTAAAATATTTTTTTAAAAGATAAAGTAATTAGATGAGTACTAGTAAGGCTAGAAGGCTCATTGAAGTCACTGGAAACATAGCCATAAAATATATTGAGGTAGGGGTTTGTCACTGTAACCCATAGCTACCACTACCACATGGCTTAATCCTTCAAAATAAAAAATCTAAATGTGGGCCTGGACTCTGAAGTATGGCATGGAACTTAGTAGCCAAAGAATTATCCTAGCAGCTCACTCAGTATCTTGGGCTACCACAAAACCAAATAACTACTCATCTGCCTACTTCTGTAAGTATCAAAATTTGACACTGTTACCCAATACTAGATTGCTTGCATGTATGATTTAACACATCAACTAAAAGTCAGAAACTTAGGCATTCCTGAAAAGCATCTCTATCCTTCGTATACATAGTCATGGAAATCAAAATAAATTAAAGAACCACCCCACTCTGAATCTTAGAATATTTTACTAACTCTATCTTGCCATTGGCAACAGAGGACCAGGCTATGGATGTCTCACCCTAGTTCAAGGCATATATTTTGATCCAGTGATAGAATGGTAAACACATCCCTCCCCCAATCATTGACTACATTTTCACAGTTTAATACATTTCACATCTTATCACTATAAAAACCATATCCCATCATAAGAACTGAGAAATTATGATCAGGAGGAATCAGCCTGTCAATGTAACTTTTGAGAAGATGTTACACATACAGCACAGACACATAATATAGAGTTGTCCCTAGGCATCTGACAGGGATTGGTTCCCGGACCCCCGAGGATATCAAGATCCATGGACGCTCAAGTTCTTGATATAAAATGATGTAGTATTTGCATACCTACGCACATCCTCCTGTATTATTATTTTTTTCTTTTGAGATAGTCTCTCACTCTGTTGCCCAGGCTGGAGTGCAGTGGTACGATCTCAGCTCACTGCAACCTCTGCCTCTCGGGTTCAAGCGATTCTCCTGCCTCAGCCTCCTGGGTAGCTGGGACTACAGGCAGGTGCCACCACGTCTGGCTAAATTTTTGTATTTTTAGTAGAGACGGGGTTTCACTGTGTTAGCCTGGATGGTTTCGATCTCCTGACCTCGTGATCCATCCACCTTGGCCTCCCAAAGTGCTAGGATTACAGGTGTCAGCCACCGTGCCCGGCCTCCTCCTGTATTCTTTAAATCATCTCTAGATTACTTATAATACCTAATACAATATAAATGCTATATAAATAGTTGTTATGCTGTATTGCTTAGAGAATAATAAGAAAAAAAGTCTGTACATACTAAATACAGATGCAACCATCCATTTTCCTCCTCTGATATTTTCAATCTGAGGTTGGCTGAATCCACGGATGTGAAACTCACAGACACAAAGGGTTGACTGTAGGTATATACATATATACACACACACACACACACACACACACACACATATTTAATTTTAAGATTACTTGGATGGTATCCAATAAATAATCAAAATTTTTGATAGGTTAAATCTGGTAACTTTCTTTCCTTCTTGGTCTATAAGAAAATAGGAGGATAAACTCTAGTCTAGGTCCCTAGAGATAAGTTTGACCTCTCTTTAAAAAAGTAATTTAAAAAATTATGTTCTCTATATACCAAGTGCTCTTTATGACTTCTTTTATATATGTATCAAGAGACCTTTAAAAAGTTGACAAGGCCTTTTTGTTCAAATTGGAAAAAAGTTTTACCCACTACTCTATTACATTGTGTGCTACCCAGGGACACCTGAATACCCTACTAGTGAGTTGGTAATTGCAGAAAAGTAATTTTGTTTCTCATTCCCATATGACTAGCTGATATAATATCACAGATATAAATCAGTACTGGCAGCAGGAAAGTAATTAACTTTACAAAATTCAACTCCCTCAGGATCAGTCCTAACTTTCAAATATTGCCAAAACAAGAAAACAGAGAACTCCATATAAATAATCATTATTTTATTTCCCCAGCATTCCTCTTGATATGACACACTAAAAGTTGCTAATGCACAAATCAAGGAAAAACAATTAGCAAAATCATCAATCATTTGCATACACTTGTACTACCAAAATCAACTCTTTAAGATCTTTTCCCTTAGTTATAATCATTAGGGAATAAAAATGTTTTCATGACATTATTTTATGACTGGGGGCTAAGACTAGCAAAAATTCTTTCATATCTGAAATCTAATCATGACTGAAGATATTACTTCTCTTGAATACAAGAATAAATGAATGTTTTGTAGAAACAACAATAACAAAACCCTAACAGGTATCTGTGGTATAATGAAAAATAAGTATTTGATCTTTGTCCCCGGTTCCTGGCACAGAGTCCCTAAAGCCCTTGGAATTTACTGTCTTCTGTATGCTAATGAGATGACTCACAGTGGGGAGGACTACATAGCTTCAGTCTACAGGCTGGCCACCGGAAAACCAACCACATGATTGAGGACTAAAACTTCCAGATACCCCGCAACTCTCATGCCCACCTCCTGGTGAGGCAGGAGAATAGGGTCTGGAGGCAGGGAACATAAGGCCATTTCACACTGACTTCCTAGAACTAAATTGAAAGGAAAACCCTAACTTTCCACACCTAAAGAACAAAAGGCTACTCCCTTCGCAAAACCCCCTGTGTCTTCTCCTGGCAGATGGGAAATTGGCTGTCTGCAATCAATCAAACTGATTGTTGGTGGAGTCTTCGTTTGCTACTTTGTAACTTCACCTTAGCCTCTGATTGGTTGCAAAAAGCAATCAGATGTTTGCACAGGAGTGTGACCTTTGTAACTCCATTTCAGCCTCTGATTGGTGGTTTTA
This sequence comes from Mandrillus leucophaeus, assembly GCF_000951045.1. Classification (NCBI taxonomy): domain Eukaryota; kingdom Metazoa; phylum Chordata; class Mammalia; order Primates; family Cercopithecidae; genus Mandrillus; species Mandrillus leucophaeus. The sequence goes on from NW_012103953.1 coordinate 3,478, forward strand.
GGCAACCCATCAGACTGATTGTGGGATACCACTTCATTCACATGAGGTGAGCATAAAGTGGCCAATGGGAAACCTCTGGAGGGTATTTGGACCCAAGAAGATTCTATATCCAGGCCCTTGAGCCGCTGCTTGGGTCCACTTCCACACTCTCGAGTGTACTTTCATTTTCAATAAAGTCCTGCTTTTGTTCTTTCTTTGCTTCATTCTTTCTTTGCTTTGCTGGGCGTTTTGTCCAATTCTTTGTTCAAAACACCAAGAACCTGGACAACTTGCAGTCAAGACACTCTACAGTGACACTGGGAGGCAGAGTGGGGCTGGAGATTGACCTATGTCACAAAACTTCCATAAATCCCTAAATGACAAGGTTAGGAGCACTTCTGGGTTGGTGAACACAACTATGTCAGAAATAATTTCTCTTCAAAGCTCCCTTGGTCTTTCTTGCTCTGTACACAGCCCCCAACCCTTGCTTAATTTGTAATTAGCAAACCTCTACATGCCCAGACATGCCCAGACTTGTTCTGTAAACTACCCTTCCTGCCTTAGCAACAGTCTCTTCCTCCCTTCCTCTCACAAACTGCACATTTACCATATTTAGAAAAGTTAAGTCCTAGTCAAATGGGTTAGATTGTGCAGTCCAACTCCAGCCAATGGGGAGAGGACACAGCAACAGGAGCTGCGTTAGGGATAAAAATCCTTCTCTCCTTTGTTTGGTATGCTCTTGCAATGGGACAGATGCAGGCAGCACCCTTCTGCAGAAGTAAATGTGCCTTGCTGAGAGATGTTCTAAGTGCTGGTTTTTCTTTGAGGCACTGAGCACTTGTTTCTAACAAAATGGGGGCTCATCCGGGATCCCATTGTCCTCTGGAGAAGGGTCTCCAATTACCTCTTGTGAGGAGACGTGTCTCATTGCAGCAGCCTCAAGAGTGAGGGATTGAGACCCACCCAGCGTGATGAATATACCCAGACTCTCAGTAACATGGGAGGAAAAGGCCTACATGGTGACCAATTCTGTGCATAGACCAAGGTAAGAAAAGCCACAGGGGCACTGAAGTACTTCCTTGGTAGTCGGGACATCCTGGAGGTTGGAAGTGTGTGAATGAGATGCACAATTAAGTGCAAAGTGAATGTGGAGTAAAGTAAAGGAGTACCAGAAACCTCCAGTGGGGAGGGGGGTTAAGCCTCCAGGGAAAGGGTGCAAGAAATCTCTAGTAAGAGAGGTTGAGCCCCACACACTCAGGAAACTCAGGGACACATCTAAAACTTCCAGGATGGGAAATAACCCTAGTAAAACAAAAACTACAAAAAGCAAAGCAGATAATAGGATTCCCTCTGATAGCCCTCTAAGTCTCATGTTAAAATACTGGAAAGATAATGAAAAGACAGTAAACCTGAGCTCTGTTCGGGGAAAGAAATGGAGCTAGTATTTAAACTATTTATTTTCACAAGGATTATAGGCACCTGCCACCACACCCAACTAATTTTTGTATTTTTAGTAGAGACAGGGTTTTGTCATGTTGGCCAAGCTGGTCTCAAACTCTTGACCTGAAGTGATCCACCCGCCTCAGCCTCCCAAAGTGTTGGGATTACAGGTGTGAGCCACTGCACCCAGCTCAAAGTACCTGTTTTAATGGAGTTTACATTCCAATGGAGAAGACAAACAATAACAATATAAGCAAATATAACATATTAACTGCTATAAAGAAAAGGCAGGGAATAGGGATAGAATGTGTTGAATTTTGTCAAATGTTTTTTCCTGTATCTTTTGAGATTATGATATGGCTTTTGTCCTTCATTCTGTTAACATGATATATCACATTTACTGATTTGTACATGTTGAATCATCTTTGCATCCAAGGATGAATCCCACTGGGACAGAATGTGGAGAGGGTTACTTTAGATAAGATGGCTTGGGGAAGGCTGTTTGAAGAGATGACATATGCAGAGGCCCCAATGAGGTAAGCATATGAGCCATATAAATATTTGGGGAAAGAGCATTCTGGACAAAGGTAAAAGCAAGTGAAAAGGCCCTAAAATGTAACTTACTTGGCATGTTTAAGGAATAACAAGAGGTCAGTGAGGTTATAGCATAGTGATTAAGAGAGAAGAATAGTAAGAAGTGACACAAGGAAGAAAGCCAGGTCCTTATAGTCTGGCATAGATATGTAAATGGGAAGCAATTAGATTAAGAAGAGGATGACACAATTTGATTTACCTTTATGAAATATAGAGCTACAGTGTGAAAGTTAGACTGAAAAAGATTAAAGAGGAAAGCAAAGAGCAGTTAGGTTATTATAGTGTTCTAGGTAACAGTTTTGGACTAGTGTGATAGATGTTAGGGTAGGAGAAGTTAGAGGTTAGATTCAGATTCTATTTTGTAAGTAGAGAAGATAATGTCTGCTAATAGCTTGGATATAAGGAGGAAGAAGGAGAGGAGTAAAGGATGACTCAGGTTTTTTACCTGTCAACTGGGTGAATTCTGAAATTCAGAGATGAGGCGTACTGGAGAAGCAACAGGCTTGGAGGAATGTAGAATCGAGTTTTGTTTTGGCTATGTTAGGTTGGAAATGCTGTGTAGACAATTTAGATATCCAACTCTGGATTTCAGGGTACAATTTGGAACTGGAAAAATAAATCTGGGAGTCATTAGGGAATAAGCATGACTTTGGATAAGATCACCCAGTACAGCTAGAGAAGAGAAGGCAGCGAAAGACAGAGACCTAAGATATGCCATCATTAAGAAGTAGACAAAAAGAAGAAGAACCAGCAAAAGACTGAGAAGGACCCACTAGTGACCCAGAAGAAAAATCAGACTAGTATTCTGAAAGCCACCAGAAGAAAGTGTTTCACAAAAGGGAGGTAGTATTGAATGGTGTGGAATGTTGCCTGTATACCTAGAAAAAAGCAACTTCGGCTGCTTTTTAAGTAAATGTGATAGAGTTTGTACTGCAAATAACTTTCCATATTGTTTTTCAAATCATGATATTTTAGTTCTTAAGATCATGTAGAACTTTCCATTGTGAAAAGGGATTTGATTATTTTTATCACTAAAGAAACTTTTCTAAACTTAATTTAAAAAAAAAAAAACACCAAACCAAATTAATTCTAGAAACTCGGTTACCATGGACTAAATGTCTTCCCACTACCCTGTTAAGAGTCTGAACTGCTCATTAGAAAGATATTGGCTTATCCCCTTATAAAATGTTTTATAGGTTGCCTTATTTAAATTCCACTACTGACCTCCCAACATTTGAGACAAAGGATCAGTTTCTTAGAAACTATGTATTTAGTCTGTCTTTCACCCTTTACTCCCTGAAGACTCAAAGCCTCCTAGCACAAACTCCACCCCTCAAATTCCCAGTTCACCGACACCAACCCAGAGATCACATCCTTATCAGAAGCTGCAAAGAGGGAAAGCTCGAGCCCATCTGGGAAGGACCTTACCTGCTGCTCTTAACAACTGAAACAGTAATCCCAACTGCTGAAAAAGGGTAGACCCATTAAACCCAAGTCAAGAAAGCATTGCCCTCTTCAAAGCCATGGACTGTTGTCCCAGGGCCAACTCCCACCAAAGTCATGTTAAAAAGAAAAGTCTAATCAGTCTGTCTCTTTTTTTTTTTCTCTTCTCTTTCCGTTAACCACCTCCCCCCATTTTACTATTAATGTAACTAAGTCAAGCTCACCCCAAACTATGACTTTTAATGCTTGTTTTGTTACACCCTGCAGGAACCTTCAATGCCAAAGAGAAATAGCATCAGAAAAATACCTCTGCCCCTCCAGGGAAGCCGCTACTGCCCCCTTATCCTGCCTATGGTGGGGGGATCAGCACTCTCTCCCCAGTTTACATTCTCAATGGGCATTGTTGTTTAGATCACCAAAAATCAAGGTAGACATCCTCAGATGATTGCGCCACCCTAAAGCCTTACCTCCATTTCACCAAAGGAGTCACCCCCACCGCCCACAACTATCAAACCCACCAGTGCAACCCGCTACTTGTCTCTATTACTATCCCTACCTCTAGTAACTCTAACCCCACCTTAGGCGCTTCTATGGTCTAGGAGAAAATGTCGTTAGAAAGGACTCTATAGGCTTCTTTGAAAAGCGCTTTGTTTCTTCCCCTCTATCCTCTATTGTTACCCCTTCCCCAAGCCCATCCAATCAAACCATCTCCCATTTCATGCCCAATGACAAAATCAAGGTAGTTGTAATAAAAGTCAAGGATTTAAAACAAACTTTAGCCATAAAAACTGGGTACCAAGATATAAATGCCTGGCTGAAATGGATTAAATATTCCATTCACACCTTAAATAAAAGCAATTGTTACGCTTGTACAACAGGCAGACTAGAGACTCAAATCATCCGCTTTCCACTTGGATGGTTCTCTGACCAACAGAATATGAACTGCATAGTAGCTCTCTTCCAAGACCCCACAGCCTGGGGCAATAAGGCCTGCCAGTCTCTCTTGTTACTATTCCCAGAAGTTAAAGGCTCTATGGGTCAGCCCTTGAGAGCTATTTGGCCTCCAATTAACACTGTCAATTTTACCTTGTGTCTCTCACAACAGGGGGAAAATTTGGAATTCCTTGGAAGCCTAACAGGATGCAGTGAATCTAAGCCTTTTCAAGAGTTAACCAGCCAATCTGCCCTTGTTCATCCCCAATCGGATGTATGGTAGTACTGCAGTGGACCACTGTTAAGTACTCTGCCAAGTAAGTGGAGCGGCACTTGCGCTGTAATCCAATTAGCCATCCCTTTCACCCTGACATTTCATCAACCAAATAGAAAGAACAATTGTAAAAAAAAAAGTGCCCCCCTCAGGTCTTTTGATCCTCACATATATACAAATGCCATCAAAGTTCCACAAGAGGTGCTAAATGAATTTAAAGCCAGGAATCAAACAGCTGCAGGATTTGAATCTATATTGTTCTCATGGGTAACTGCAAACAAAAATGTAGACTGGATAAATTACCTTTATTGTAATCAACAGAAGTTTGCTAACTATACTAGGGATGCCGTTAAAGGAATAGCTGAACAATTAGGTCCTACCAGTCAGATGGCTTAGGAAAATAGAATAGCCCTTAACATAATATTGGCCAAAAAGGGCGGGGTCTGTGTCATGATTGGAGTCCAATGTTGTACTTTTATCCCTAACAACACAGTCCCCAATAGAACAATCACAAAAGCCTTACAGGGCCTTACCACCCTAGCACATAAATTAGCCTAAAATTCATAGAAAAATGGTTTAGAAAATAGAAAGGACTCATAGCATCAGTCTTTATCCCCCTTGCAATTGTTATCAGTGTACTCATTCTTGTAAGTTGCTGCATCATACCTTGTATTCGTGGATTAAGGCAAAGGCTTATAGAAAAAGCCCTTACCAAAACCTCTCTCTATTCTCCCTAACCTTACTCAAATAAGTTCCTATTCTTAAACAACCAAAAGGAACTACAAAGCCAAGAGATGTTAGAAAAATTTAAGAAATCTGAAGAGGAAGAACTATAAAATCAAAAGGGGGAAAGGTGTCAGAAATAGTAAGTTCCAAGCTCCCTTGGTCTTTCTTGCTCTGTACACAGCCCCCATTCTTGCTTAATTTGTAACTAGCAAACCTCTACACGCCCAGACATGCCCAGACTTGTTCTGTAAACTACCCTTTCTGCCTTAGCAACAGTCTCTTCCTCCCCTCCTCTGGCAAACTGCATGTTTACCATATTTAGAAAAGTTTAAGTCTTAGCCAACTGGGTTAGTTTAGATTGTGCAGTCCGACTCCAGCCAATGAGGAGAGGACATAGCAATAGGAGCTGCGTTAGGGATAAAAACCTTTCTCTCCTTTGTTCGGTGTGCTCTTACGATTGGTCGGACACAGGCAGCACCTTTCTGCAGAAGTAAATGTGCCTTCCTGAGAAATTTTCTAAGTGCTAGTTTTTCTTTATGGCACCAAGCACTTGTTTCTAACAACTATGTGCCAGAAAGTGGTGCACCCTAACTCCACAACCCTGGCTCCAGGAGGACAGACAATCCAGCCCTCAGGACACTTCCAGACCTGGCCCTGTGCACCTCTTCAGCTGGTGTTCATTTCTATCATTTATAATCCATAATAGTTGTTAAGTATAAACAGTGTTTTACTGAATTCTGTGAGTCATTCTAGCAAATTATTGAACCTGAGGGTGGGGCTCATGGCATCCTCCAAATTTGCAAACTTTTAGTGTCACAGTTGAACTACACAGTTGGACACCCAGTTGGTGTCAGAGAATTGGTTGGTGTCTGGAAAAACACCATACATTTTGTGTTAGAAGAAAAGAATGTAAAAAATGCAAGCAAAGGATAGAGGACTACCCACTATAGGTATGTCCAACACTGAATGGACAGAAGAAAGAAGCAGTTTTTCAAAGGATCCTTTGCATCTTAAGACCCTTAAAAACAGAAATGCAAACAGAAAATTCATGAATTTTCCAACTATTCTTTTCTGCTGGATGCATTGGTTTCTTAACATGTATATATGAAACAACAACAACAAAAGACTCTTCATTAGGTGATATATTTTTGTCATGTAATTTTTAAGGCAAATTATACTTCCATTTACTGTTCTATATTACTGCTCTCTCTCCAAAACTGGAAGACATATATTCAAGCTGGGCATCTGCTGAGGCTTTTCATTTAGTCAGAAGTGTTAAATAAAATTTATGGTAGGCCAATGTTTTGGACTGAGCTCCTGCACTAGGCCCTAACATACCAGATTAAACCAGAATGGAGTAGTCACTTGTGCGAGGTGACACCTAATCAAACTGAACTTGGAAATGGGCCAGTTTTCCAAAAAACAGGAGATTCACTGCAATCGATGATAAGGGATCACTGAGTTGAGCTGGTATGATAAGGAAGTCCCTTCTGCTTTAATCCTCTAAGGAAGGTAACTGTGGAAGGATCAATCTGAGTTTTGTTCCTTATTTCTGCTTTCTTCAGCTTTTTCTGCCTATAAAGCCTACCCGCTCTGCTCAGCTCACCGGGGTACCTTTCTACTTCATAGATGAAATGCTGCCTGATTCATTAATCATTAATAAAAGCTAATTCAATTTTTCAACTCAATTTGTTAAAATTTTGTTCTTTCACAGGAGGAGGGTAACAAAGGTAATAGTTATAAAGCAGAAGCAAAAAAGGGGAGAAAAGTCAAAACCAAGAACACTCAAAAAATTATGTAACAATAATTTGCTTAGCTTAACATGTACTCAAATGTAATTTTACATATATCAGGAAAACAGTTAAATTATGACAGTACTAACTTCTGCATAAGCTGAGGCCTAAATTGATGAACTCAATCTCAGACCATATTGTACTTCTACACATGTACATGCTATTACCAAAGTATTTAGATCTGGCAGGGACCTGAGAGAACGGCTTGACCTAGGAGGTAACCACTGGCTGAATGCGCTGTTAGAGCACCAGCCAGCCCTGTGCTTTGGGTTGGAGCAAGCTCACCTGAATCACACACAGTAGCAATGTCACCTGAGGTTTCACTGGCAGAGACAGCCGTGACAGGGCTTTTGTGTCCCGCCAGACTTTGTACATAGCATAACCTGAAAGGCAAAAGACATGACTTTGTATATGATCATTAAATATAATTACATTCTCTTATTTTTAATTCTTTTTCTCAGTCTATGTTTGTACATAGCATAACCTGAAAGACAAAAGACATGAATTTGTATATGATCATTAAATATAATTACATTCTCTTATTTTGTGATTCTTTTTCTCAGTCTATGTACCTATTGTACATAAGGCATACATGTTTTCCTGATTGTTTGACTTCAATAAAACATAAAGGTAATCTTACTACCTTTAAGCATGTGTTTCATGGTTAAAATGATTATAATGTAAAGATATTATTTTGGTTTATTTCATATAGCAAAAATGGATATATTAAAAATGCTGTGTTTGATTTGGAGACCTTCTTCTGTACCTGTTTAAATCCCATATGATGCAGGTTCCGTCTCTGCTCACACTTATCAGTATACTGTATGGTTTGCAAACAAATAAGCTGGTTATCTCTTCTGTGTGACCATAGAGATGTATCTGAGTCTCCATTTCTATCTCTGATGGCTGAAATTTTAAAATTAAGTATAAGATAAAAACCACAACAAAAAGTATTCTAGTATAGTATCTCAAAAATAAAACAACCAAAGTGACTCAAATGGTCTTCTCAAACATATCATTCTTCAATCCTATTCAGAGTAAAACAAAGAAAGAAATTTAAAAATTTTTAATTCCTCATAATTTCAACTTATCTGCTTTTTGTTTTTGTCTATTCTTGTCCAATCTTTGTTCAAATATACATGTATTTTTATAGTTGTAATATTGCCACATAAAAAATTTCCTATTTTATATTTTACATATTCTCCTATAAGCATTTTCCAGTTTTGACATTGTCTTCAAAATAATTTTTAATGATGTTATAACATTCTATACAGTTAGTACACTGTAATTTACAAGTATTCTTCATTGACAGACATTTAAAATTGTTTCTATTTTTTTCAAATTATAGATAATACCATAAATTCTTCATGTATAAAAGGTTTTTAGTAGATTAGAGGGCAGACCTTTGGGAAATAAATAATTAAATTAAAGTTTTTAAAGAAGAAATGCTTCTGTAAAAAAAAATTCTGGGTGCGGTGGCTCACGCCTGTAATCCCAGCACTTTGGGAGGCCAAGGTGGGTGGATCATGAGGTCAAGAGTTCGAGACCAGCCTGGCCAATATGGTGAAACCCTGTCTCTGCTAAAATTTCAAAAATTTTCCTAGTGGGTCCATGAATATTAATAATTTTATAGTTCTTGACAGTATACTTTCAGAACGTGTCATACCAATTGGTGCTGTTACCAATGGTGATGGGGCCTAATGCTACCGATACTCAACAGTTATGGCTTGACTTTCTAAATCAAAGCTTGCAAACTGGTGCTCTGAGGGCCACATTGGCTCACGGATACCAGATGTCCACACAGGGTTTGACTCTTGCTTTGTTAGGTTAACTATGTGTTATCATAAAGCATTTCAATATTTCCCCTTCAAAATTATAGAAAAGTAGAAAGAATAAGTATAATAAAGACCTATATACTAACTACCCAGTTTAACAAATCTTAACATTTCATATTATCAATTTATTTTTTAAATAAAGCATTAAACATTGTACATATAATTTTGTACTGTTCTATATCCTATTTCTTCTCTCTTGTCAGAAGTCACTACTATCCTAAATTTTGTATTTATGTTCCTATGTAAGCTTTTATACTTCTATTATGTTACTATAGCCATAAACAACATACTGTATAATACATACATGCATTATATTGTATTTCATGTTTATGAATTCTAAATACATGGTATTATTTTTTAGGTATCTTCTGCATCTTGCCTTTTCTCAAAAACACCATTGTTTCTGAAATATATCTGTGTTGATATATTAGGTATAGCCATCTATCTTAGCTGCTCTGTAGTCCAGTTACATATTTTTATATACATAAAAATACATATTTTACACTTAAAGAATCAAAAGACCAGGCAATACCAGGCTCACATTATTCCTTAGAACAACTGGCTTGAGCTGTTTAGCAACTGCCTGTTTATCTAGGGCATGTGACCTTCAACTGAAAACCGTCACAGCGACCAGATCAGCTTTTAACAAGAGCAAGAGTCGGAGGCCTGGACCCCCGGGCCCTCCCTTTAGAGCCATTCCGGCTCTTGGATTGTGACCCTCTCCACAGCCAGGAGTTTGCAGAGCCACTGGGATATGCCCATAACCCATTTCAGATCATGCTTTGAGGTATGTAGGACCAAGGAATTCCCTGCTCTAAAGGACCTGAGCCCCTTCCTTTTCTGCTTGGGTTGCAGCATTGAGTTTGTGATTCGGCCCCACTCTAAATCTTTGAAAATTTCCTAAGTTTCAAGTGGCAATCAAGGTTGCTTTAAATGATATTTATTTTTATAATAAAATAAATTATAAAAGTTATAATACTTTTAACTTTTTCATAAATTATTTTCTTAACTGCATTTTTTTTGTGTGTGCCTGGTTTTGTGTATTTGTCACTACATTAAAACATTTATTTGTGGGAATTCCTCTATTTGTGGAACAGAATGCAAGTAACTTCCTTGTTTCTGCCAGATGACACGACCACCACACCAGCCTGGGGCCACCTTAATGCAAAGTGAAGTCTCTGAGGATCCTAGACAACCCAGGGAATTCCAGCCCAGGATATAACTCCACGCAAGGGTTCTCCCATTCAACTCATTTTCATTCTGAGAGCACAGCCCGTTAGGGACCAGCCTTTTGGAGGCGCACTCTCTTGGCACTCCCCAGCTTGCTTAGTTCCTGGATTCTCTTTTCCATTTCTTCCACAGAGGCTGTCCAAGGACAGTGTCAGTGTTTCAGGATTGACAGTGTCCTCAGGGCTAAAGTTCCTTCCTGCTTATTTACCTCTCTGGCTTGGTAGTTTCTTACTAGCTTGTCAGATCTTCAATGCTTTTAAGGCCATATAAATATATACACACACACACACACACACACACACACACACACACACACACACACAAAGACTGAATAAAAATATATTTTATTAGTATATATTTACATTATATTAAAATATATACTTATAGGTTATATGAAAACATGAATATATTTTATAAAGATATATTTTTGTATATATATTTTATCCCATCTTCATTGTTTCAGGGGAGGATTATTCTGAATAACTTTTTTAAGAAACAGGAAATCTCTTGTTGGCCATTGGCCATGATCATAGTTTTGTTTATTTGTTTTTGCTTTTTGAGACAGGGTCTCACTCTGTCATCCAGGCTGTAGTGTAGAGGTGTGATTATAGCTCACTGTAGCCTCAGACTCCTGGGCTTAAGTGATCCTCCCATCTCAGCCACCTGAATAAAAGGACTATAGACGTGCACTACCATGCCCAACTACTTTTTGATTTTTTTTGTGGAGATGGGGTCTTGCTATGCTGCCTAGGCTGGTCTCAAAACTCTTGGCTTCAAGTGGTCCTCCCACCTGCGAAGGCCTCCCAAAGTGCTGTGCTGGGATTACAGGCATGAACCACTTGACTGGTCTACAAATATTTTAAATAAGGACAAACAAACAAATGCCTTTCTTTCTTTCTTTTTTTTTTTGAGACGAAGTCTCGCTCTTGTCATCTAGGCTGGAGCACAGTGGCGTAATCTTGGCTCACTGCAACCTCCACCTCCCGGGTTCAAGTGATTCTTCTGCCTCAGCTTCCCAAGTAGCTGGGATTACAGGCACCTGCCACCATGCCCGGCTAATTTTTGTATTTTTAGTAGAGAAGAGGTTCCCCCATGTTGGGCAGGCTGGTATAGAACTTCTGACCTCAGGCAATCCGCCCGCCTCAGCCTCCCAAAGTGCTGGAATTATAGGCGTGAGCCACCGTGCCCGGCCTACAAGTGATTTTCATATTACAGAGAGAGAGAGGGGTAATGTGGAATGCAACCCATACATTTATTCATTCAACAAACATTGCTGAGTATCCCTTACTGTGTGCCTGTCACTAAACCAGGAGCTGGGGATGCACATGTGGTTCCCCTCTGGGAGCTCCATGGCAGTAAGGAGTGAGGGCTACCAAAGATGATTTTCACAGAGAACTCCGGGGACCCACAGATAAGTCGCTTCCTCAGACTGGGGACAGGGAGTGAAAGCAGGATTCCCTGGGAGACGGCCTATGAACTGAAGTTTTGAAGAACTGGCAGAATTTACTCAAAGAAAAATGGCTGTCAAAGGGTACTCTGGGCTAAGAAGACAGCATGTGTGAGGGAAAGGAGATATGAGAGAAAGTGGCACTGCCAATGTTACTGGGAGCAGGGTAGGTAGGGAGCAGGAAGAAATGGGGTGGTGAAGTAGAGGGGGCAGTAAGGCAGAGAGGGGTCAGATCACGGAGCCTGGTGTGTGATGCCTAGCGACCTACATTTTATCCTCCAAGTAATAAACAGTCACTGAAGTGTCTGGGGCAGAAGTAATGTGATGCAGTCGGCATTTTAGGAAGGCCATCACAGAGTCTGCAAGGAGACTCAACTTCCAGGGACATGAGACTGGGGGCCAGGACACCAGTGAGAAGGTCAACATAGGGACCCGGGCAGGATGCAAAGGGCTGAGCTGGGGCAATGGTCAGGGGGACACCTGAAGGAGAGAGGTTTGACTCGTTTCTATTTCTCCTGTGAAGAATTGCTGTGATTCTTTAACCCAAAATTCAAGTTTTAATTGTGGGAAAATCTCAGTCATCATCTCTTCACACTGGGCCTTTCTCCCATTCTCTCATCCTATAACTACTCACCATATTTGCATGCTCTCATTCTAGCCCTCATACCCCCTCTTTCCTCATTTTTTTCTTTATCTTTCTATTTTACATTCTGTGTAATTTTTTTCAGTTCATTAATTCTGTAATCTGCTGCTTAACTAGCTGTTCCAATGAATTGGCTGTGACACCTTGGGCAGGTCACAAGAAGGATTAACTGTATGTTTCAGTGGTCTCACGTAAAAATGGAGATAATGACAAAACCTACATCAAAGGGTTATTGCGAAGATTTAATGTGTAGCTCACATCTGTAATCTCAGCACTTTGGGAGGCTGAGGCAGGAGGATTGGTGAGCCCAGGAGCTCGAGAACAGCTTGGGCAGCATAGTGGGAACCCGTCTCTAGAAAAAAAATTAAAAAGTAGTAGGGCATGGTGGTGTGTGCCTGTAGCCCCAGTTACTGGTGGGGGGTTGGGGATGGGGCTGAGGTAGGAGGATCACTTGAGCCTGGGAGGTTGAGGCTGCAGTGAGCCGTGATGGTGCCACTGTACTCTAGCATGGGCGACAGGGCAAGACCCTGTATGCCCAAGAGGAAAGTGGAGAAAGAGAAGAGCAACAAGGAAAGGGAAGGTGCCTTAGCTCAGCAGGCTGCTGGTGCACACAGAAAGGAAGCCCCAGAGAAGCATGTGGCAGACAAGCAGTGAGAAGCATGCTGTGCAGCCTCAGGAAGCCCACAGCAGGCACCACTGATGCAGGAGAGGCCACGAGCCAGGTGGGAGATGAGAAAGGAAAGTACCAGACAACCTGGGGCTGGAATACAATGCACAGCACTTAGAATAAGATCATCCTCACATCTGTTTTATGCTTAGGGCCAATAGTTAAAACCATAGAAATGTAATCAGATGAAAGAATATAGAGAAAAATAAAGATACTTGAGCCCAAAATTAATACATCAGAATATGTAAAGAGTTTAGAACAATGCCTAATACAAAGTAAGCACTCAGTAAATATTAACTATTATTTTTATTATGTCATTTCTAGAAATTCTGTTTTATTTTTTCCACACATACTTTGTTTTTCTCCAGTGTCCCAATTTTAAACAGAACAACTATCTCCAATTCACTGAGTACAGATTAGTGAGTTACTTTGACATTAAAACTAAAGTGAGGCTAAGGTTCTACTTGATAAGTTACAAGTTTGGTCTCCTTGGGCCAATATTTTCCTAAAGTTTTAGGCCATTCTCCTACTGACCATAGTCAATCCCATTCATTATTGTAAAAAATATGTCAGAAGAAACAGAGAGTACAGATTTATTGACCTATTCTCCACCTTTTACTCTGTAAAATGAGTAACAGTTATGGGTAAACACAACACAGGGCTCCTAATAGTAGTATTTGATAATTGTTTAATAAACTCTGCACTTTGAAATGATTGCAAAGGCTAATATTACTAGACAATTCACTGACGGGTCAGAAAATAACTTCCAGTGAGTAGAGCAGGTCTCTTGTGCTGGCGCCTTCTTTTAAATATTGTTCTTGAACAAAGTAATACTACCTTGTATAAGCTGCATACATATTCTTCTACCACCCTCAAGTTAGAGAACAGATATATAGGTGTTCACTTATATGAAGATGACACGGCCACGTTACTTAGTGACAGAATAACCCAACAGCAACTATTTGTTGTGATCAGTGTGATCACATTTAGAAGATATTCTCCTCTAACATTTAAATGGCTTATAGGTAACAATCCCATATCACAAGTCAACTAATTCATCATTACCTAGAATGCATTTTAGAAGACTTTATCTTGGGTGCTCCCACAGAAACTTATGGTGCTCAAAGTTAGATATGCTTACTAGCTAAGGAAAGTATTTCATAAGATCCCCTTGAAAGTATTTTCAAACAAGGATTTGGCCACATCCCATGTGGCACTGGGTTGTGGGGGGCCATCTTTTGTTTGTGTGGAAGACAATCCAAAGGAGGACAGGAACACTTTTAAAACCATGGCATTCAGTGGGTCAGGAAAGCTGAAGAACAGAAACCAGTGAACATGAGGTGTCTCCTGCTAATCTCACAGGCTCAGGGTCAGAATCACAACCTTAGAGATGCCAGAATAGCAACATGATCCCTGGGAAAAAGCAACAACAATGCCTGCAAATACCCAAGTAATTTCCCCTCAAAACAAACTGATAAAACTACACTACTAAGTTAGATTTTTTGGCACTGTTTAATAGTAACTATTAATCTCATGATTTGATTACCTAATAGGTGGAAAAAATCCTATAAAAATTAGCTGAAAAATCTGCTTTAAGGCAAATATACAACTGAGGAAAGCTAAGCAACATAAACCTTCACAAGTGTGTCATGACCTCAAAACTAAAAGAAGTATATGTCTTGCAGTATTTAAATTGTAATAGCTATGCTCTTGATCTGCTTCCTCAAAGCTATCCTGTGCACAAATACTCCTATAGTGACAGCTTAACCTCTTTTCTAAAACCCGTACTGCACACTGTGTTAGCGTACAATTAAAAATGGAGAAGTAGGGAAAACTAAGAACAAGGCTGTTCAAAGTGTTGGCAAAAGCAAAAGGAAATAAAAAGCAAAAGATAAAGCCAGTTTTAAAAAAAGGTGTCCATGTCATGATGCAAAATGATCCAAGTGCACAAGCAGACAACTGCCCTAGAAGCAGGGTTTAGATTTGTGGGAGAAAGTCAGAAAGGGGAGCTCAGAAGATCAAAGGCAACGGCAGCATGATTATTACAGATGTTATAAAATTAACATTCATTTTAAGCCTTTGGGAATCAAAAGGTGATAAAAGGAGACATTCAAAAAGTTATGACACTTATATTCTCTGCTTATATCCTTTTTAAAAAACAATTTGTCAGGTCTCTCTCTGCCGCCCAGGCTGGAGTGCGGTGATGTGATCACGGCTTACTGCTGTGATCTCGACCTTCTGGGCTCAAGTGATATTCCCACCTCAGCCTCCCTTGTAGCTGGGACCACAGGCGCGTACCACCATGCCTGACCAATTTTTTTATTTTTGTTTTTTGGTAGAGACAAGATCTTGCTATGTTGTCCAGGCTGGTCTCAAATTTCTGGGCTCAAGCAATCTTCTTGTCTTGGCCTCCCAAAGTGCTGGGGCCACAGGTGTGAGCCACCATGCCCTGCTTATATTCTTTAGCATTCTTTTTATCATGGCACGTAAAAACCTCATCACTGGCCTCAATCTTTTCCTGCCCTGCTTCTGTCATTCTTCCCCAACACATTACACTCTAAACTACACAGAAAAGTATTTGCCACCCCCCAAAAACCCAAGCCTTTGATTCCAGGTCTTGTGTAAACTATTTCCTCTGCCTGAAATGTTCTTTCCTCTTTCCTTCACTTATAGTAGATTGATCCTTTAGGATCCAGCTCAAGTGTAACTTATCAGGCTCCCTGATGTCTGGATGTCCTTCTTCTGTGGTCCTTTATCCTGGGTGTGAGCCTTTCTCAGAGCACACACTCCACTGTTCTGGCTCCTAAACCTGCCCTTCTTTGCTTTCTGCCTGGATCACTGCAGTGGCCTTCTCGCTGGTGTCCTGGCTCCCAGTCTCATGCCCTTGGAAGTGCTTCCCCTTGCAGGCTCTACAGTGGTCTCCCTAAAATGCTGATTGGATCATATAACTCCTGCTTAAACAATTTTAATGGCTCCTTAGACTAACAGAGAGAAACAAAATATGGTCACATTTATACCTCAGGGACCATGCAAAGAAACTTAACAAGAGTTCAAAAGGGAATAAGCTTGGAAAAAAAGGTAAGAACCTGGCTGGGCATGGTAGCTCACGCTTGTAATCTCAGCACTTTGGGAGGCCGAGGTGGGTGGATCACCTGAGGTCAGGAGCTCGAGATCAGTCTGACCAACATGGTGAAACCCCGTCTCTACTAAAAATACAAAAATAAGCCAGGTGTGGTGGTGGGCACCTGCAATCCCAACTACTCTGGAGGCTGAGGCAGGAGAATCGCTTGAACCCAGGAGGCAGAGGTTGCAGTGAGCCGAGAT
>NW_012103953.1:19855-74965 GCF_000951045.1 Mandrillus leucophaeus
AAAAAAAAAAAAAAAAAAGAAAGAAAGAAAGAAAAGGAAGAACCTGGGAGTCACCCTATGCTAGAAATACAGGTTTCACCCAGTAGAAGAGATTTAATACTATAAAGAAAATTATAATGGGAAAAAATGCACAGTGAAAATTCTGGATCAGAATGATGATTACTGAGTTATCAACCTAAATGTGCCACATATCCTCAACTGCACCACAGGCAGATCGAAGAAACAAAAACAGGCTGGGCATGATGGCTCATGCCTATAATCCCACCACTTTGGGAGGCTGAGGTGGGAGGATCACTTGAAGCCAGGAGTTCAAGACCAGCCTGGCCAACATGGCAAAACCCCATCTCTACTAAAATTACAAAAATTGGCCAGGCGTGGTGGCGCATGCCTGTAGTCCTAGCTACTTGGGAGGCTGAGACACGAGAATTGATTGAACCTGGGAGGCAGAGGTTGCAGTGAGCCGAGATTGTGCCATTGCATTCCAGCTTAGGCAACAGAGGGAGGCTCTGTCTCAAAAAACAAACAAAAACAAAACAAAACAATCCCCCCAAAACAGTAAATTAAAAGAAGCATTGCATAATCTGTCTTATTTTCTTCCCTGTTTTATGATTCAACTCTAAAATCCTGGGAGTTCAGTGAATGGCTAAAAAATAATAAAATTTCTTCCAGTAAGTGGTACAAATCCAGACAGACTACTTAGATTTTGCTGTCATTTAGTTTACCCAGAGGGTATGGGAATGTTGGACATTAGGGTTTCTAAGCTTTCAAACTGATAGACTCTTACAGTATACTCCTAAGCATTCAGGTTGATATCGCAAATACAGGTAAGCACCAAATGTCATTTAAAAGCCTAAATACAAAACAGATCATAACCCAAAATACTGTCTCTGAAAAAAAATAGGACTACTACAATTGTTTTCAAGATTTTTCATGATTCTAATAAACCCTAAAGATTTTTAAGACCTAATATAGGGAGAAGATTAAGGTATAAACATTTTAAGTTAATCTTATGCAAAATGAATTATACTTCATAAAGGTTTTCTTCCCTTCATTGACAAAGTCCCATACTACCCATACAGAAAGCCCAGAACCTACCGTGCTGCTTGTAAATCTGTTTGTGTAGGCTGTGACGACACCGCATTTGCTTCCAGTAAACAGCTGGCAACTGTCAGGCACCCAAGCACAACTAGTAACCTTTGAAAAAGGACAAATCAAAGATTATCATGTTTTAAAAGAATGAAAAATACTTCTACTTTTCTGAAAACTATTTTTTTTTAATCTCAAAAATGTTAGGTAAACATTTCTTGAAACAGTTAGAAACGTGTCAGATATAATAATATTCTGTAACTTTGAGCCAAATGTCGAAATGTTGTTTCCCAATTAAAATATATTAGAATGTGTATACGCGCCTGTGTGTAGATGTATGTGTATATATGTATATATATTTAGATAAATTTAACACAATGATTCAGGATTGATTAAATCCAAGCTTGAGTGTGAATGTGTGTGTACTTCACACATTTATTTGCTTTTTGCTTTTGTTTTCCTCATTTTATGTCTTTGGTGGGGAAACAGGGTACATATAAATAGAGGGATTGCTTCTAATAGTTCTAAAGATTGTTAAGCAGGAGAAGAAAGGTAGATAAATGTGAATGTAAAAGATGGGATTATGCCTTTGGTACAAAATCCCTCAGTCCTAACCACAGAGGCACCATTCAGGTTTGAGTTAATTTTCTGTGTGGCCTGACAGGTCCTCTTTTCCACACCAGCTGACCCCCACCCTGTGTTGTATTCTTGAAATTTGCTAAGATAGTGGATCTTAAATATTCTCATCACACACATAAAAATGCTAACTATGTGAGGTGATGGATGTGTTAATTAGCCTGACCGTAGTAATCATTTCACAATGTATGTATACATATATTAAAACATCACACTGTATACCTTAAATATATACAATTTCATTTGTCAATTATATTCCAATAAAGCTAGAAAAAAATAAAAAGAATTTTAAACAACTTTATTCAAGCTTTGGATCTGCTAAACTAATAGTCAATTTACTTGGCAAAAACAATTTGACTAAATGCTTGTCTTTGCACTGGTGAAAATATATTAGTGAATTGGAAAGCTTCTTCAAAGTTATCTGTCTATCTTTGTCCTCTCTTCCCAACACATCAATCTAATGTAACAGTACCCAACTCATAAATAGAAGGAATGCCTAGTAATTAAAGGTGGAAAGAATTTGATTGAAAGCTTGTATCTTTAACATTGCATTGAAAACATTCAGTTAATACTGATGATGATTTCATTTATTTTTCTTCACTTTTCATTGGAAAGTCAAGATGTTTGTAAATCCAGATTATTGATGACAGCAATAAATCTGCTCACAAATTTATGTCAGTGTATTTTGACAGGTAGAATGTATTGTATATCTAACTCCCACTGTACATATTTCTGTTTTTCCCAATTTACAATAATCCCAAAAAGGGTGCAGTAAGGGACATACTGATTCTATAATACATTTTTGTGTTTTCATTTATTTTTTAGATTCATTTCCAATTTAGTTTTATTACCAGCTTTGCCATGATTTATGGTTATAACTTGTTTGTGTTTGCATACATATATTTCTATCTGCATAAAAAGGCTCTGATTAATGCAGCCTGATATGTTTCAAAACTAAAAAAAAAAAAAAAATCTTATTAAAGTTCCTAGTAAAGTTGTTTTTCACTGTCTCTTTATTCTTACTTCCATCAGTTTCCTGGTAAGCTATAAACAAATGGTGGTGATATTTTGGTCAGGGATATTGAGGGTTATGCAAACAAGTCACTGCTCCTCTTGCTTTCACTGCTAAAAATTCCCCTAAGTAGCTTCCTCCATTTCTAAAGAGCTCAGGGAATGGGATACATTTTAGGACAGATGATAAGGCAGCAGGTGTTATGTAGGTAATGGAAATCAGATGATGGTAAGAGAACTTCCCATGGAAAGAGAGTCAAAAAAGAAGGCTGTCCATACAATTAAGAGTCAGTAACAGTTCAGCAGCAGTACTGTATATTTACACGGTATTCTACAGTTTACAAGTTTCTTTCACAAACACTGGAAACACTTTACAGCAGCTTTCTGAGAAAGTAGTATGAGTACTATTATCTTGGTTGTAATGAGGAGGAAAGAAACTCAAGTTTGGAGAGGTTAAGTTACTAGTCAAAGGCTGTAGTTAGTATATAACAAAGCTGGGACACTAACAAAGATCACAGGGCTATAGGCCCAGTGATCATGATGCCTGAATATCCAGTCCATTTAGGAAAAATCAGGTATAAAAGATGGCACTATGGTTACAGAAAATGACTTAATGACAAAGGTGAGTGAACACTGA
This sequence comes from Mandrillus leucophaeus, assembly GCF_000951045.1. NCBI lineage: Eukaryota > Metazoa > Chordata > Mammalia > Primates > Cercopithecidae > Mandrillus > Mandrillus leucophaeus. Next base: position 23,226 of record NW_012103953.1, read on the forward strand.
GAAGAAGGCAATGCTGATTTGGTTCAAACACTATGCCCTTTACTGATGTTGAGTAGGAGATTATGATTATACTCTCTCAATGAGAAAATGGGTAGAAAACGAATTTGGGGGACACAAATAGTGGTAGTTAGGAAGTCTGCAAGTACTATAAACATCAGCTTCTCTCTTTTTTTTTTTTTTTTTGAGACGGAGTTTTGCTCTTGTTGCCGAGGCTGGAATGCTATGGCACGATCTCAGCTCATTGCAACCTCTGCCTCCCAGGTTCAGACTGCCCGGCCAGTCTGACTCATTTTTATGCATTGTATTTAACTATTATAAAGATTCCACAAAAACATTTACAAAAGCCAGGCACAGTGGCTCACACCTGTAATCCCAGCACTTTGGGAGGCCAAGGCGGGTGAATCATTTGAGCCCAGGAGTTTGAGGCCAGCCTGGGCAACATGGAGAAACCCTATCTCCACAGATAATATAAACATAATCCAGGCTTGGTGGCACGCACCTGTAGTCCCAGCTACTTGGGAAGTTGAGGGAGGAGGATCACTTGAGCCTGGGAGGCAGAGGTTGCAGTCAGCTGAGATTGTGCTATTGCACTCTAGCCTGGGCAACAGAGCAACACTCTGTCTAAAATTAAAAAAAAAAAAAAGTGTTGACCAGGCACAGTGGCTCACAGCTGTAATCCCAACACTTTGGGAGGCCAAGGTGGGCAGATGATGAGGTCAGGAGATCAAGACCATCCTGGCTAATAAAGTGAAACCCCAACTCTACTAAAAATATACAAAAAATCAGCTGGGCATGGTGGCGGGTGCCTGTAGGCTCAGCTACCCGGGAGGCTGAGGCAGGAGAATGGCGTGAACCCAGGAGGCGGAGTTTGCAGTGAGCCGAGATACGCCACTGCACTCCAGCCTGGGCGACAGAGCAAGACTCTGTCTCCAAAATAAAAATAAAAATAAAAATGTTTACCTGGTACTGTTGTGAACTTTGAATGAAGTTTACTGGAGGCTCACTTTGTTTACTCTTCAACCTTAAAATATTATCAGCATATCCCCAGCTCAGGATGGCTGACCACTGAATGTCCGTACTGTTCATGCTTCTCACACCTCAAGGAGAAGGAGAAAGAAAAGTATCAGATCATTACTGCTCCCTTGTTACATGAAAGCCCCAAACTGGCAGATTAAAGGGTGAAGTTTACATAGCAGAACATATCATTTGGTGCAAAACCACCTTTATATCTCTAAAATGGAACAATTTTTTAGTTTTATTCCTTTAATGCTAACAGGATTCTGAGGGTGGGACTATATTTTTTCACTTGTGTTGTTTTGTCTGGGATTTATTTGATTCAGAACTAAAATTTCTGTTAAGAAATTATTATAAAAGACAATGATAGTCAAGCTTACTCTATTCATGTTCTGAGACACCTTTTCTTTTAAAAATAAATATGAACTAGATACTATTTAACTTTCTAGATACCCAGGATAGACAACTGTTAGTAGCAGGAAGACACTACTGCTAGAGTGGAAGCAACACCTACCCTGAGAAGGGATAATTTAATCCTGTCAACTGCAGGACTGTGTATGGCAGATTTTCATTCAAGGAGGCTCTGTTCTTCTCTCTCTTTTTTTTTTGAGACAGAGTCTTACTCTGTCACCCAGGCTGGAGTGCAGTGGCACAATCTCGGCTCACTGCAACCTCTGCCTCCTGGGTTCAAGTGATTCTTGTACCTCAGCCTCCCCAGCAGCTGGAACTACAGGCGCTCGCCACCACGCCCAGCTAAATTTTTTTGTACTTTTAGTAGAGACAGGGTTTCACCATGTTGGCCAGGCTGGTCTCGAACTCCTGACCTCAAGTGATCTGCCTGCCTTGGCCTCCCAAAACGCTGGGATTACAGGCTTGAGCCACTGCACCCAGCCCTCTCTCTCTTTTACAACATAGTATTATGTTCTCTTGGCATAAAAATTTGGAAATTTTGATATCATTTCCCAGTACCATTAACTATCTATGCTTTGTTGGTATGCTGGATATAGCTAAATGCAGCATAGATGCTGTAAATGGTACTGCCCTTGAAACTTGCAATGTTTTAAGTTCCTAAAGGAAACAGAATATGCTTTCTTTATTCCAGTAGAATACCCAGCATGTAGATGAGTATAACAAATAAATATTTCTTGAATGAATCAACAGCATATTGAATATAGGCAATTCACAGCTTTTTGTTTTGTTGAGTAAAATAAGAAATGTTGTCAACATTTTGCAACAAAGGAATTGGAATCTACTCACTAAATAGAAACTGCTCTAAATATAAGCTGCTAGGGAAAGGAACCACATGAGTCTTGAGTCCTCTCAAAACCTACCATAATGCCTGGCATGCAGCAAGTGCTCCATAAACCAAGGTTTCTCATTCCAGTAACCACAAGAGGCATCATCTTTTTTTTTTTTTTCTTTCAGAAAAAGAAACTTCTCCTTTACCTACTAAGACAGTGTATCTTAAATAGGATCTACTAAAATTGAATCTAAAATTGATTTTCAGAGTGTATAAGCTTGGACTCAAGCGCCAGAGATTCTGATGCAGTGTGTCTCTTGTGTTAACAAGTGACCTAACTTTCATCTGTAAGCTACACTGTTCAGTCAGTGACTCTCTAGAATGTCTATGTGGACTGTTCCTTGCTGGGTCTAGTGTTGGGTGTATCTAGTAAACACTGACCCCTTCCAGACCCTAGGGTGTTTACAGACCAATAAACATTTATTAAGCACTTAGAATGAACCAGGCACTGTGCTCATCATCCTCATAAATTACTGTATTGAATCCTTACAGAAAAGTACCCTGTGAGGTAAATTATTTTGTTATTCCTGCTTTATAGATCAAAAGCCAGGATTTGCAAAGCACGAAGTTAACTTCCCCAAGGACACATAGCTAGTAAGCAGCTGGGCAAGGATGCAAAACTCAGGAACTGTGACTGTTGGGGCCATGGGGGAAACTGTTCTATTACACTACTGCCCTGGACATACCCAGGTTCTGACAAATTCCAAATACATTGTGCGAGGAAATTAAGTGTAATTTGAATGAACATAGCTATTAGGGGCACACTAAGGGTTCATGACTGTAGTGGCACAAAGAAGATAGGCTTAGAATATGTCTGACATGTTTAAGTCCCATAATGCTAAGTGATAATACCCGCTCTTTCTCTTTTGCTCAACAGAGAGAAATTTTACTGTACTCTAATTTTTTAAAGGTAAATAATTCACCCATGTTGGTACTTTGGTATTATTAGTAAATTACTTGTAAATTACCTCATAACTAATTGTAACATACTAGTAAGAATAAACCATTGATATCACAATAATTATGATTAAACAGATCTACCTTATCCTATTAACTCACTAAATGTAGATAAAACGGTATGCATCCTCTCTTATTTCTAACAACTATAAAAACAATCATTCATTTCATGACAGAGATAAGAGTGAGCCTAAAAGAACTACAGCCCAGCTAGCATACCTAATTTCAATACAATAATGTATGAGGATGATGTTTTCTCTGGGTGCTGGCCCCTTTGTATTGCAGTTCGGGTGGAAGGCTATATACGGCTCCCAAGGAGCACAGTGCACAGAAGGTTATGGTAATTGTCAGCAGTGCTGGCTGCTAATGGCATCTAGTCCACACACTGGCTTTTAGGCAAGTCTGCAAATAACCTGATAGAAACAGATGAGTGCCCTAGGTCATTCATTTTGGTGCCCCACATCCATGCCTAGCAAGTAGGAAGAATTCTTTTGTTTCTAGTGAAATGGTTAATTTGGAATGGCTGAGGGACTGCTCAAATGCAAAATGTCCCTAGTTTTCCAGTGTCTAGTTGACATTTAGAAACATGAAGAGGCCTCTACTGTACAGCACTTTCCCACATGTTGCTTTTAGTGAGTCAGTATGTGGGGAGTCAGAAAAGGATTGGTTTTCAGGAATACGTGTTTTAAACATATATAACAAACCCAAATGTTGTGCACATGTACCCTAGAACTTAAAGTATAATAAGAAATAAAAAAAATTTAAAAAATAAAAATAAAAACAATAAACTACTGATATACACAAGAAAAAAAACCTATTTTCAAGGTTATCTTGACATCCTTGTTGTGTTTGTTGCTTAAACCCATGACTATATCTTCTGAGGTGGTAGATTTGTCGGTCAAATATGTCTGTCTATTCTGGGGCTCAACAGCCTCAAAGTGTACATTTCTGTCAAATTGATAACACCTTCATTTTGTGAACATAACCATTTATTCTTGTTCCCTTCAAGTTCCTCCTCTCATTTCAAATGGCACTGCATTTAACTCTCAGTTTTTTCACGTAGTATGTTTTCATTCCCACTTTGTACTAAATAACCACAGATTTGAGCTGAGTTTTTTCCACCAAGGACTCAAAGTTGCAGCACAGATGAGCTAGAAATACTCAAATCTCATGAAAGATATATCCAGAATGATCTTCATTACATTTTATTTTACCTTGTTCCTTGCTATATGTCATCAGAAGACAGAAATTCCGTGACAAACCACAGATTGCTCTGGTGGGCAGAGCCTGGAGAGAGCCAAATCTTTCTCCGTGGGGCTGGCTGAAGCAGACCACAGGTACTGGAGCACTGGGGGAACCCACGTATTCCCCCCATTTCAAGCCTTTTATCCATGACAAAGGACTCTAAAACCAAGACAAATAAAAAGTATGGCTTTTTAAAAGGTAGTAAGTATAGAATTATTTCTAATTTAAGCGCTAAACAAAGTAAGAGAAAGTAATATGGATTGTAAGGTCTGTAAGGGCAAGAATTATTTTACTCATATTTTTTACTTCCCATACTTAGCATATAGAAATATTTGTTCCTTATTTGAGTTTTACTCTGTGGTTCTGGCCTAATTTGCATGAAAATATGTGGTTAATAATTCAAAATTCCTTGAAATTTGAGCAGAGAAAAAAATGTAGTATATTTCTTGTTTCTAGTTGAAATACCTAAACTAAAGTTGATACTTACTGGAAGACTGTAATTTGGTAGTATGACAAGCCATATGTACATATGGCAATAGAAATCAAGACCACACGTAGCACAGGAAACCTCACTCAGCTATGAGCTCCCTGAAGAGAGGGGACACCTCTGATTCATCTTTGTGCTTGGACATAGCAGGTTCTCATCTCAAATAGGTATGTGATGAGTGAAAGGGGAAGTGTTTCTCTATGGAACATATTGAGAGGATTAGAGAATCTCTAGCCAGTACTAGAGAATAAAAGAGATGAGAAAGAATTGTCAGTGAAAAACAAAAGGTAGAGCTCAAGGAACAAGAGGATTTGCGGAAAGAAAGATAAGTGAAGACTCTAGAGAGATACCCATGTGGCTGCCCATGAACAGTAATGAAAAGGTTTCCTTGACTTCAAGCAAAAACAATTATTAAAAAGTTTCAAAATCAAGAAGAAAAGACATGATGCCCTTTTAAAGAGTTTCCCCCAATAGTTCTATTCTTTTTGTTCTTGTTATTACTGTTTTATCCTCTACTGAACTTTTTAAAATGGATTCCCTCCTTTTAGACATTTAAGAGTTTAACCCATTATTTTACTTTCAACTCTTCAGAGGAAATGCTACATAAAATAAAAATAATATATTAAGCAATTTTCAGTCATTTCTGTAAAAAACCTAAGATTTTTTAGTGAAACTTGCTTATGTCATTTTCCAAATAAATGAAAAAAAAAGGCATCATTGACCTATATACTATCTTTTAAAAAAATCATGCCTGTTTAGGACCTCTAATAATTCTGTCAGACTATTTAGGGGACATGTTAATATACAGTTTTAAATGATATCATAGTGGTCTAAAAAATGAATATCTCTGGAAAAGCTTAAGAGCTTCAGGAATGTTCATGTGGGAACAGAGAGGTTAGGATCAGGCATTTTAAAAACAAGCTTCTAAAATTTTGTCTATCAGTGTTTTTTTGTGGCTCCCCTGTGGGATACAAATCTATCAATATTAAAGTTGAGAAAAATTTGTGTGTTAAATTTTATAGTTATCATTTATCATTCACAGTTCCCTGCCAGGAAATTACTTTTATATGAGTTGCAGAATTTAAACTTCTAGTTTTTCAATGACACAGAAAGATACAATGGCAACTATTTTATATCATAGTATATTTATTATCATTATTATTATCAGTATTATTTTTTAAGTTGTGGGATACATGCGCAGAATGTGCAGGTTTGTTACATAGGTATACATGTGCCATGGTGGTTTGCTGCACCTATCAACCTGTCATCTAGGTTTTAAGCCCTACATGTATTAGCTATTTGTCCTGATGCTCTCCCTCCCCTCCCCACCAACCCTCCTGTATGGCCCCAGTGTGTGTTTTTCCCCTCCCTGTGTCCATGTGTTCTCACTGTTCAACTCCCACTTATGAGTGAGAACAGGCGGTGTCTGGTTTTCTGTTCTTGTGTTAGTTTGCTGAGGATGATGGCTCCCAGCTTCATCCATGTCCCTGCAAATTACATGATCTCATTCTTTTTTATGGCTGCATAGTATTTCATGGTATATATTTTCTTTATCTAGTCTATCATTGATGGGCATTTGTGTTGGTTCCATGTCTTTGCTATAGTAAATAGTGCTACAATAAACCATACATGTGCATGTGTCTTTAGAGTACAATGATTTATATTCCTTTGAGTATATACCCAGTAATGGGATTGCTGGGTCAAATAGTACTTCTGGTTCTAGATCCTTGAAGAATCGCCACACTGTCTTCCACAAGGGTTGAACTAACTTACATTCCCACCACCAGTGTAAAAGCATTCCTATTTCTCCACAGGCTCACCAGCATCTACTGTTTCTTGACTTTTTAATAATCGCCATTCTGATTGGTGTGAGATGGTATCTCATTGTGGTTTTGATTTGCATTTCTCTAATGATCAGTGATCTTGAGCTTCTTTTTCAACAGTAACCAAAACAGTATGATACTGGTACCAACGCAGACATATAGACCAATGGAATAGAACAGAGACTTCAGAAATAACACCACACATCTACAACCATCTGATCTTCAACAAACCTGATAAAGAACAAGCAATGGGGAAAGGATTCCCTATTTAATAAGTGGTGCTGGGAAAACTGGCTAGCCACATGCAGAAAACTGAAACTGGACCTCTTTCTTACACCTTATGCAAAAATTAACTCAAGATTAATTAAAGACAAATGTAAAACCCCAAACCATAAAAACCTTAGAAGAAAATCTAGGCAATACCATTCAGGACATGAGCAAAGATTTCATGAAGAAAAGGTCAAAAGCAATTGCAACAAGAGCTAAAATTGACAACTGGGATCTAATTAAACTAAACAGCTTCTGCACGTCAAAATAAACTACTATCAGAGTGAACACGCAACCTACAGAATGGGAGAAAATTTTTGCAATCTACCCATCTGACAAAGGTCTAATACCCAGAATCTACAAGGAACTTGCACAAATTTACAAGAAAAAAACAAACGACCTCATGAAAAAGTAGGCAAAGGATATGAACAGCCACTTCTCATAGAATATTTAAAGAGGAGTGCTTTGTTGAAATGCTTTTTATACAGCTCTGATTGTTTTGAACTTCAATGGCGAACTGAAGTTCACACAAGCATATCTGGGTCATCCAGATGACCCCCGTATAAATGAGTACTGTTGCTTGGTTTCAAGGCTTGTGTTTGCATTTTGTGTAGATGTCAAGTGAAGGCCCAAGGAGTCAAGAAGCAGTATGGTGTGGAAGGTTTCACCGTGGTTCAAATAAAGAAAAGCAGTGGCATAAATGTCATTACACATCACACAGAAGTGCAGCAAACCAAACCTTAAAGAACTTGCATCAGAGAAGACATTAATTTAAAAAATAGTGAGTGTCTATTATATGCCCAGCACCTTCCTAGGAACTGGGGACACAGTGATGAACAAGAACAGACAAAGTCCTTGCGTTTATGGAGTTACATTCTATTTGGGAGGGGAGTATAGACAAATAAATAAACTAATACATATACAATATGTCAGGTGATGGAAGTGCTATACACAAAAACAAAGAAGGGGAAGGGGTCTGAGGATGACGGAACACCTGTTTGAGACATAATTAGACTTAGATATAATCAGAGCTTATGGAAAGCATTTAAATGGGGGTCGGGGAAGACTCTGAGGAAGAGATGTCTGAGCAGAGACTTGAATGAGATGAGGGAGCAGACTGGGGATATATCTGGGGAGTGGTTATTCCAGGTGAAGGAAACAGTCATCACAAAGGTCCTGAGGTGGGAATGAAGTAGGTTGGTACCATGTTCCCACTGCAAGCAGCTATACTGCTCAGATCCAACTTTAACAGCTAATGAGCAGTAAGTATAGTAGTAAATTAAATGGCATTTATTAATTTTCAGGGATATATTGTAAAATTATGTTGACATGTTAAAGTGACAGATTGGGCTGGGTGTGGTGGCTCACATCTGTAATCCTAGCACTTTGGGAAGCCGAGGCAGGCGGACCACGAGGCCAGGAGTTCGAGACCAGCCTGGCCGATATGGTGAAACCCCATCTCTACTAAAAATACAAAAATTAGCTGGGTGTGGCGGCGGGCACCTGTAATCCCAGATACTCAGGAGGCTGAGGCAGGAGAACTGTTTGAACCTGGGAGGCGGAGGTTGCAGTGAGCTGAGATTGTGCCACTGCACTCCAGCCTGGGTGACAGAGCAAGACTCGTCTAAATCAATCGATCAATCAATCAAGTGACAGATCGTAGTTAAAAATAGTGATGCTGGTAATTACAGTGACTAAAGTGATTTGTGAAGCTTCAAAAACAGAAAACAAAAAATGTAGTTTTCTATTATGAAACTCAACACTCGCAATTTAGTTTTAGCAAAACAACATTGTCTACCATATTAATGCTTTAAAATTGAATTTCACTGGTGGAATAAGTTTTGTTTGTATTTAACATGAACATTTGACACATGTGAGCTATAAGCACAAATAATTTATATCCAGTGTTCTGTCTTACATAAAGTAATATTATTATAAGGAATAATAGTCAAACAAGGTGTAGGTGTGTAAAAACCTTTTCCTCTTAAAATAGGTCACAGATTACTGCACTTTGAGATACACTGAGTTATTTCATCTTTAAGGTCCTTTACAACTTCTTTCCCTTACCTTTTCGTTTTCTGTGATTTCCTTCTGCAAACCCTTATAGTGTTTACAATTCACATTCTACTATCTTATGTTGTTTTTATATGAAGAATTTAGTTGAAGATTAAAATCCACTTTAGCTTTAAGGCTTGCTTGCTTGATTTTTCTATTTTGAAGTAAAAATTATACCTACTTCCTATTTTTGGACGCAGTACTATTTATCATTACAACCTGGGGAGGCCAAAGAAATATGTAAAGTTCCCCCTTAAGTATAAACCAAAACATCCGCATCACTGGTCAATCCTTTTGATTGTGGATGATAAGTGTACACTGGCATACCAATGCTCAAACTATTCTCTAGTCCTTCTTTTCTTGTTTGCAAAATCCTATTATGTCACTGCCCTGGGAGGCTTTCCCTGGGAATAACCATTCTCTCTGCTTTATGAGGGAGGTTACTGTCTGAAACAATCAATTATTCTTTCCTCTGAGCTCCCCAAAGCACTGTCTCATATCGCTAACACAGCATTTACCTCACACAGGATTCTGCTTTCGCTGCTGCACCTGTCTTGCACTGACTGGCACACAGCTTTAGGACAGGACCATGCTATTCATTACTGTATCCCTGGCACCTGGGAGAGTGCCTGGCATCATCTGCATTCAATTGAAATCCAAATGACATACCGGATAGGTGATTTCTTTGACTTGTTCTCGGGTCTCCCTGAAAGCAAACTGCACTAGCAACCCCACAGCAGCTGGAAGCTCTCCTTCAATATTGAGCTTGGCTCCAGGTCTGCTCACATGGGCTGTGTGGAACAGCTGACGGGGAGTCTGCCCATAGGTTTTTATCATGGTTTCTAGCGCTCTTCTCTGAACCGGATCTTCAACTGCAGAGACATCCATTCCAAAATATGTCTGCAGAGTGAAAGAATAAAGGAACAAGACATATGTAGTAAAAAGAAAGACTTGGCAATAATATAACACCAAAGGGAAAAACAACACTTTGTTTTATATTCTAGGTTATGGAAAAAATGCTTTTGTTCAGGTTAACAATCACGCATGGTCTCACTGAGACCAGAAGTATCAATGTTTCTGAATAGGTGAACAAAAACAATGTATCTTGACTGGTTATAATTAGGTATGTTTATAAAATCAGTTTTTAATTTAAGACCTGAGAATATCATATAAGACTTGATATTAAATTACTGAAGAAGTTGCTTGTCCAAAGCAATATATAGGAAGAGGCAAAAATGAAGTTAAAATACAATGCTGGTAGATAAAGAGAGCATTATTTAGGTTCTAATAAATATTGTAGATAAAACCAAAAGAGCAGCAATGAAAATTCAAAGCTCTTAAATGTAAAGGGTATTATTGTACTAATAAAATTATTGCACTAAGAAGGATATTTTTTCTTATTTATTTATTTGTTTGAGATGGAGTCTCACTCTGTCACCCAGGCTGGAGTGCAATGGCACGATCTTGGCTCACTGCGACCTCCGCCTCCCGGGTTGAAGTGGTTCTTCTGCCTCAGTCTCCCGAGTAGCTGGGACTACAGGCGTGTGCCACCAAGCCCAGCTAATTTTTTTGTATTTTTAGTAAAGATGGGGTTTCACCATGTTAGCCAGGCTGGTCTCGAACTCCTGACCTTAGGCAATCCACTCGCCTTGGCCTCCCAAAGTGCTGGGATTACAGGCACGAGCCACCGCGCCTGGCCAAGAAGAATATTATTTCTTAGTGTCATTATCCTGTAGAGTCAGATGGAGAGCAATGTGCATTTACTTCTTTATTTCTAAAGCTGGTGATCAGTAATTGAGTATAGATCAGCTATATTTCGTACATATCCACTTGGATGGCTTAGCTTTTAGTATAATATTTAATCAGTCGTAGTGGCTTTCATTACATATCTAGACATAACATTTCTATAAATGCCAAAATAAAATTCCAAAGACTACTTGGGGTCTTATTTCCATGTGAAGCTTCCCGTGCCACATAAAACTTTCATTAAATAAATTTATATGATTTGCTCTTGTTAATCTGGTTTTTTGTTTCTCTTTGTTTTTGTTATTTTGCAGAGACTCCAGTTAACCTGAGGAAAAGAAGGTGTTTTTCCTCCCTTATATATTAATATTATATGTGAAGTTGTTATTCACTAAACTACATTATTCTCCTTTTTTAGAATGAACTTTTCCATAACATTTATCTTCTATTAGAATAATCTGGAAACCTATATTATTCTCTTTTCTAGATTATAAATCTCTTAAGAAATTTAATTTTACATGACTTCGGATGTACTCAAAACAATTATGGAACAAAATAAACTAATGAGCTTTTTATTTTAAAGCTACTTTTGGGGAATGGACTACTGGCCTAAAAAAGCTCAGATACGGAGTGGTCTACTGTAGGTTCTGTGTATGTATTTTACCTATATTTGTTATAAACTCTTGTAGATTTGTTACAATCAACACAGAAAATTACAGTTAGTGGGGAGGTCCTTTAGATATTTCCTTTTGAAAGGAAGTATCTTTCTTTTCAGAATCTGCTTTTTCACCTCCCACTCCTCAAGGGATTTCCTTTCAGCGGCCGCATTTGGAGTCTCCACTACATCCAGGCAGGCCCATCTACCTTGGAAAGGAAAGTTGGCTTTCCTCCTAACCCCCTTCACCTTCTTTGAGTCTTATTTACTTTTGCATCCCCAGAGCCTAGCAAAATAGATGTTTCCTGAAGAGGTAAGATTATTTTTTCTAAAGTTAGTCTACCCAACAACCTCAAAAAGTATACTTGAAAATGTAGGCCGGGCGTGGTGGCTCATGCCTGTAATCTCAGCACTTTGAGAGGCCGAGGTGGTGAATCACGAGGTCAGCCTGGCCAAGATGGTGAAACCCTGTCTCACTAAAAATACAAAAATTAGCCAGGCGTGGTGGTGGGTGCCTGTAATCCCAACCACTTGTGAGGCTGAGGCAGGAGAATTGCTTGAACCTGAGAGGCAGAGGCTGCAGTGAACTGAGATCACACCACCGCACTCTAGCCTGGGTGACAGAGCAAGACTCCATCTCAAAAATAAATAAATAAATAAAAAATAAAAATGTAACAATTCTACTTCTAGGAATTTATCTTAAGGAAGTAAAGATGTACCTAAAAATAACCATAGAAATATTAATTTTAATAGCAAACAAATCCTAACTAAATATCCAACAATAGAAGACTGCTAAATAAATTATTCTATGGCTATACTTGAGAATATATGTTGAGTATCCCTTATACAAACATTTGGAACCAGAATTGTTTTGGATTTCAGGGTTTTTTGCGGGGGGAGGATTTTGGAATATTAGCATTATTTACTTAGCAGTTCAGTATTCTTAATCCAAAAATCGGAAATCTGATATGGTCCAATGAGCATTTCCTTTGATTATCATGTTGGCACTCGAAAAGTTTCTGATTTTGAAGCATTTTGAATTCTGGATTTTTGGATTAAGAACACTCTACCTATACTAAGAAGCCATTAAAAATAATGTAGAATGATACCTAATGACTTGAATAAATTTAAGATTATCTTATTTAGGGAGAAGAAAAGGTTACCAAATAGCACTAATATTATTATTATATAAATGGAATGATACATATCTATAGAAAGAAGTCTAAAGGTGCTTGTACTATTTATCTCTGGATGGTGATATTAAAGTGGACTTTAAAATTTCTCCCTGTTGCTAGTCTGTATTTTATACATTTTTCTAACAAAGTACAAGTACTTTTTCTGTAATAAGAAAACATGGTGCCATTTTAAAGTAGACCATGTATGTCGGATAGTGTGCAGAAAAGAGTTAACATAGCAAGATTGACAGCTATCTCTGGAAAGGCCTGCTTGCAAAGTTGGCCCTTGGCTGTTGTCTGGAACTCGAATTTCAGGAGAGGTCCTACCATTCCCTAATTGGTAAGAGTGACTTACTGTGCCTAAACTGTACAAACAACACGGTTTATACAGAACAACTGCTTTCCTTCTGAGAGGCTGGAATTTCAGTATGTGCGAGGCAGAGGGTGCCTACATTGCCAACCTCAATAAAAATCTTGTACACTGAGTCTCTAATGAGATTCCCTGGCAGACAACATATCACACGTGTCATTATGACTCGTTGCTGGAGGAGGTTGAGTACGCTCTTTGTGCTTTACCAGGGGTAGATTCTTGGATGTTTGTGTCCCAGACTTTGCCCCACGCTGATTCTACTTTGTATCATTTACCGTAATAAACCTGAACTAGAAGGATGACTATACGCTGAATCCTCAAATTCACCTAGTGAATCATCAAACCTGGGGATGGTTTTGGGGAACCTCTGAAAAAGATAGTATCTTGTTTTTAATGAGAGGAAATATAAAACCTGAAAAATCTTAGGTGATGGTTTAATGCTACTACCAATTCTCTTTGGTAACTTGGGTGTTTTAAAGGAACAGTTGAACAACTAACCTTAAAATATTCAGGTTCTATCTTATATAAATACAGATTATTTTAAAAGAGTCACTTACAGCAGGATGAAAAACATTGATTGCTTGAACAGAAGCCTTCCCCTTTTGCTTATAACCAAACACCAAGTCAATCCACTGACAGATGTTCTGGGACACGCAGTCAGACTCTAGAGCCTGCCGATGGATGAGGATAAAAAGACGAGGATCATTACGTGCCCAAGGCGGAAGGTTGACGTGATTAACCCGTTCACCATTCTGACGCACACCAAAATCAAAACCTAAAAGAGAAGATTAATATTAATATTCAACTTCCCCAAAGCAGGTTTCATTCAGTCACAGAGCAGTTCTTAAGAGTTCACAAAAATGGCTGTTTGTGTGCTACAACCGAAAAAGGGAATAGGAAGGAGGATTTACATTTTAAATAAGAAACACCACTGCTCATCTACCTATTTACCTACTAATAGGGTTATGTGAGCTAATGCTATCATAATTAAATTTGAGATCTTTCAACTTTATCTTTCTACCACTTTATAACATATTGAAGAAAAGGAGAAAACCATTGCCTACTAATTCCAATATTCTCACTATTCATTTCTTCAAGGGCATTAAGTACTTAAATATCTATTCAATTGTAAACCTGATTAGAATCAAACTAAGGCTTTGTAGAAGCATTTCTGAACTATTGGCATTAACATTTTAATAAATTTAAGATTATATTTAGTAAATATTTACTAAATATATTAGTATTCTATAGTTTAAAAACTCAACTAATATAAAGTATATACATTCTTAGAATGAATTGCCACAGTCTATTAATTTTATAAGTCTACAGGTCTGTTCTGACTTCCTTTCTACTAAGCATTCCTGTAGATAACAAAATTACCCCAACACAGGAAATAAGAGGGTTCTTCTGTGACGTAAATGAGCTAATATCTAACTGTCTCATCAGTCTGCTAGTATAAACAAAAATCTCAGAAGTGCTTATTTAAAAAAATTATCCTAAAGGAAATGTTACCTTTAAACAGAAATGGCTTTTTGTGCTACATTTTCTAGTTTGCTGAACACCACAACATAATACCAATTTAAAAGGACCTTTTAAAAGCTGATTAAGCTTCATATAAAATTAAGTTTTGATCTTGGAAAAACAGAAGGCTCTTCACCAAAATACTTGGGAAGTATTTTGAAATGATATGATATGGAATGTAAATCAAGGGCGTATATAAGTTCACATGGGATGGGGATGGGAGCATCTCAGAAAGCTCAGCAGTCATCGTACGGAGGAGGTGCACGGTTGATTTAGGATGGACTGGCTGAGCACCTGCAGAACTCCATGTGTGTGGCTTCAGGAGAGGCAGCAGCAGGAACTTATTTAACAGTGAATGAGGCACCTGGGAATGGGCTGGGAATGGGGTGCATAACAGGGTATTTGTATAAACTCAAGCTTTCCCAACTTTCAGGTGTTCTGAGGGAACACCACAGAGGCAGACACTTCTGATCCAAAGCAGACAACTGACGAATGAGAGTCCCAGAGGAACACTGATAGGAAATGATGTGATACACGCTGTAGAAAATTGTATTTTCCAAAAATGGCTATAACAGCATTTCCTGTCTTGCATGCCCTTCCAGAATCTTGCTACTCTCCATCACAAGGCAAAGTCTATCTTCCTTTCTTTTGAATCTGGGAAGGCACTTGTGACTGCCTCAACGAATAGGAAGAATACAGTGGAAGTGATGCTGTGTGGCTGCTAAGAACAGGCTGGAAAAGGCCATGCAGCCTCTGTTCGTCTCCCTCTTGGAACACTTGTCTTTGGAACCCTGAGTTGCCAAGTAGGACATTCAGGGCTGCCGTGCTGTGGGGAAGCCCAAAACTAGCCCACACAGAGAGACCACATGAAAAAGCACTAACACTGCATGAAGAGAGGGTGATGTGCTCCAGCTACCTAAGGCTTCATCCTCTGCCTGTTCCACCTCCAGAAATCTGAAGGCAACAGCATGAGAGACCCTGTGCTAAAACCACCTGGCTGAGCTGTTTCTGAATTTCTGACCTTTTTTTTTTATTTCTGACCAATAAAAAATAATTTTATTATCCATGATTAATAATAAATTTATTATTGTTTCAAGCCACTAAGTGTTGAGATTATTTGTTATACAGCCATAGATAGCTAAAACATACATATAAGAGACCATGGACAGAAAAAACAAGGAGTAGATTTAAACAGGAGTCCTAAATGAAAAGCTTCAAGGCTGGCACCCCAAATTGCAGGTGCTGATGTTTGACTGAGGCATTTCTCACTTGAGCAACACTGTGAAAGCGCCAGGGTGGCATGAATCTACTGATGATTCAATAATCAATCAAACAACTTCAGAGACACTGATACTATACAACAAAATTCTAACATAATTTGCCCAACAGCAACTTCTTAAAGCTCAGTTTCATATGCTCTTAACGATCACATAAAATTACAGAATTAAGTAATGTAAGAAATGACCCAAAGACATCCCTTAAAGGGTTAGCTGCTCTTCTATTTAAGAATAGCTAAGGTTGGCAGCCAAGACTGTTGGTTGGCATCATAGAAAATTTAATTTTATACTTCAGTATTCCTTTTGGCTATTAGATAATTCTGGGCAGAGTATTTCATTTTTATTTTGGTCATTCCTCATAAAATAATTGAGATTTCAGTTAATTTACATTTTGCTTTCAATAAAGTCATACCTCTTAATTTTAAAGTAATTAGCACATTATAACTTTTGTATTCAGAAAAAAGTATAAAGTAATTTCTATAATAAAATAAAAATACATATTTACAAATAATTTTAATAGTTAAAAGTTACAGTTTTCCAAACATACTTAATCCTATAAAATACTTAAAATTCTCAAGCTTATTTGAAAATAGAATTATATACATAATAAAACACATTTTCTCTTATTTGGGGACTCAAATTTTTAGGACTTAAGAAAGCTATTTTCATTTTTGGAAAATTACAAAATAACCACAAGCCCTCAGAAATATAAATAAGAAATAATTTATTGCTATACCTTCACGGTTAACTAGGAACTCTGGAAGATAGAAGAACTCTGGAATAAGTTCTTTCACGTCAGTCATAGATTCAAAAGATGAGAGTCGCCAAGTTGTATTTGTAGAATGAAAAGTTCTGTCTGGAATGTCAAAACTTTGATCTATGAAAAAATACAAATAATAAAATTAAGACACAAAGACCTAATTCTATTTGAGGCCTACCATAATTAATTTACTTTTGCTACTTCAAAAAGATTAAAATAATGCTCAGTTTGTTTGCCCATAGTTTAAAAGAAGTTATTCATGTTCTTGAAAATAAATATTTCTATAAACTTGAGATATTATATTTTTCATCTGTTCTATGCTTTTGTAATATATATAATTAGATTAGTTTATACCATTTATTTGTTGAACTATCATCTATCTATCAAAGTAGAATGAAAGTTCCACAAAAACAGGGCCCTGGGATATCATCCACACCTTGCACATAATGGGTACTCAATAATGGTTGGTTTATTGAATGAATGAATAATGAAGAAGGAAAATTGAAGTTCAAGTAGGTAAACAGTTTTTTCCCCATCAGGGAGCAAAATGATTCCTTCACTTTGAATTGTTAAGACTACTTTTTCTCCTTTCTTTGTTTTCTTTATTTTTTTTCCTAGTAGGGGGCGGGGGTTGGCGTACGTTACGGTGCATTGTTTTTTGGGTGTTCTAACTCTGAGCTAAAGAATTGAGTAAACTTTCCTATGAATGAAAATAAAACTAAGCATAGTCACTCTTTTGTTCATTTTTTTTTTCCCAGGGTAGACTATTAATAATCAAGAATTAAGTTTGGACTCTCTTTTCTGCCAACAATGATCAGACTTTCTAGCCATAGAGAAAGGCCTAGAATATTAAATGATATCCAAAAGTTGGCCCCTGAAAACAGTAGCAGTTTACATGTTTCTTAGGAACCATATTGCATCATCTAAAACGTCTGTGAACGTGCTGAAATTTGAACACATCTTTTCATTTGGAGACTGCCACAAACACATCGCAGCATTGGGTTTCTTAGTTGCTCTGCTGAGCGACATCTTCTGTCACTTGTATTACTTTCTCATCTATTCTGTTGAGTCAGTTGGCATTGGCTGGCCACTAAATAAAATCTGGGAAGAAATAAGGTTTAGGAACATTTACTTTTTCTCAGAAAGTAAGGAAGGCCATTTAAAGAAATACCTACTAACTCTGTAGAAAAAGTTATCAATCAAAACGGAATTCAGAAAAATTAAGGTAATTCTCAAAAACAAACAAAAAAACTAAACAGAAAAATTAAGGTAATTTTGTAATGCTATGGTGAGGTCAAAGTATCTAGAGTTAAGACTAAAGAAATATGGAACAAGAGAAGCACATTGGGTAGGTTCTGTTCAGATTTTAAGATTCTCTGTATTTTCCTACATTTTATTAAACAGTACTACTACAAATTCCTATTATCTAGAATATGCATATATTAAACCTGTGGTTCTCAACCAGTAGCACTTTTGCCCTCCAGGGTTTATTTGGCAATGTCTGACAACATTTCTGATTCTCACAACTGGGGGGATGGGGTGTGGGCAGTGGTGGTACCACTGGCACTAGTAGGGAGATACTAGGGGTACTGCTAAACATCCTACAATGCACACAGCAGCTCCCATGACAAACAAATTATGCAGCTCGAAATGACTACAGTGCTAAGGTGGAGAATCCCTGTACTAAACCAAAGCAAAGAAATAAATTCAAAAGCCGAGAGATATCACTTGAAACTAATAAGATGAAAGTGAATGGAGACTGAGGTAGTCCTAGGTTTTAAACAAAATATATTCATAAATACATAATGAAGAAAACATATTATATATGAATACATCCATAATAGTAACATGAATAAAAATATTGATAAATTTTAGTTGATTGGTAGTTTTATATTAATGGATTCTTGGGCTACATTAAATGAAATGTAGTCTTGGATGGAGGGAGGTAACAGTTCTGTTAAACACTGTAGGGGCGCAAGCACATCTGAATTATTCTTTTTTATTTTGACTGCCTTTTTCTTTTCGTCAAGAGCATTCACAAATCAGAACATGTCCAGAAAGATCTTCAGAATAGCGACAGGCTTGGAAACCACAGCAAACAAGATGGCTTAAACACTGGTTTTAAAAACACCTTATTTAGTACAAAACTGTCCTATTTATTTTTTGGTATTCCTTGCAGCAGCTGGGATAGGACCATGCATCCATGAGGCCCTCAATCTGCTGTCAAATTAACCAAGGATAATTAGCCAGGGGAAAAACAAGACAGAGAGAGAAAGGGGACAGCCCAACAATTTTCAAATATTTGAACAGCTGTCATATAGAACATTTGTTCTGTTAACTTACAGAGAGACAAACATAGGAAAGCCCCTTCTGCAGACCAATAAGAGTGAATACAAATTCATTCCTCCAATAGGTTGTACATGAGTAAAAGGCATGAAGTAGTTCAAGAATGGTTGAGTAAAAGAATGGATAATGATTCCTCAAAGTATTCTGGATTCCACGAGAAAGAGCTATAGAACTAATATCACAGTTCTCATTAGAAACTACAGGTGTGTCCCAACTTGCATAAAAATATAAATTCACTCTTATCTAAGTCATGTTCAGGCCTCCAGTCTGTCACTTAAAATGCTGAGGTAGAAGATTATTAACTAGAAAGCTACCACAGTGAAGTTGCCGGTGTGCCTCTTTTATTAACTAGTTAGTTAGAATAAACCTCAATAAGGTACTTGCCTTTATAATAAACTACAATAATGTACATAGGCTCCAAAGGTAACTTACTGGATTTGAAATAAGTATTAGGTAGAATGTCTTTAAAAAGTGAACTGCATAAACTTTAAAAGGGTGAATTTCATGGTTTGTGAATTATATCTTAATTTTTAAAAAGTGAATTGCATTTTTATAAACTTAGACATTTAATTTGAAGCTAAAATTTGAGGCATTAGCAAGATGATTTGGCTTACTACAGCTTTTTTGAGGAGAATTTTGGGGAAGGAATAAATAGAATTCTTTTTCCTGTAGTTTGATTAGTCTCAATAGTTCTTAGAAAGTCAGTCCTAAGTTTTTTTTTGTTTCTTTTTTGTTTTTTTTCTTCCTGATGACTCAACATGATTTCTAAGCAGTTATTAAAAAAATTCTTACCTTGATAGGCTAAAAACATTTTAGTGAAAGGAGGCATCCTGACCAGGAAGTGAAGCACAGTCCCGCTGTTGGAATAGTGGGAGCCATAGTGATAGGGCTGCACGGGAGGCATGGGGTCATCTTCCCTGGCTCCTTTGCGGTACTCTTCCTCCAAGTACTGAAAGAAACAGTGAATACAGAGAACTCGTGATTGTGGGCTCCAGGCAACACTAGAAAAGTGCTGGATGGTTTTTATTCTCTCCTTCTCTACTACCCCTTTGAGGCCATTCTCCACGGCTGGCCCTCCCACTCTTGCCCCGGAGACTTCAGCCTCCTTGAGTGTCTGGGAGTCTTCTCCTTGGTGCCTCACTAAGACCTAAACACTCAGAAGCATTTCCCATCTCCACATTCACTCTTTCATCCCCTCATAGGAAACCTACCCAACTTTGAGCACTCCACCTCCTAATTAATGGCTCATAATGTCTAAGCTGACCAAGCACCCAACAAATGAGAGGTGCTTCTGTCACTAGAGATGTCTTCATTTCAAAAGAGTTTCAAGATGTAATGCTATGTTGTTTAGAGAACTGCTTCTCTAGAAGTAGAAATGCAATAGAAATGTAAAAACTATGTCACATTATTGGTAATAATATAACATTTTAAGTCTGTTTTACAGTGCAGTTACCAGAGATTAAAAAAAAAAAAAAAAAAAAAGAATATGGTGATTTTTCACTACTCCTGTCTTCCCATCATAAAGTAGGAAGTTCAACCAAACATTTAATATCTGTCACTATTCTTGTCTCCCATAGCTTCTGTCTGATTCTGATAACAAAGTCAGGTATAGTGAATTAAGAGTTACTTCTTGATTCGCACAGCAATGACGCATTTTCAACTGCTGAAGAATCAAGTAGTGACAGTCATAAGATGCTTAGAGGGACGTTTCAGGAACTGTGGCATAAAATAATGTGATGAATATGAGAAAAGTGTTTCAGTTGCTCCTGTCTTGATACTCCTGTGAAGAATGTAATGTGTAGCTATTGCATTTTTTTGAATTTCCAATAGAATTTCATTAATGTTAACTTCACAGAAAAAGGTAATTCATTTTCTTTTTAAAATGTTAAAATCTGATAAATTTTTGTTTAATAAACCAATGAATAATTTCCTGAATATGACTAATGGTTATGGTACATTATAAAGATATTAACACTATTATATAAATAACACTAGGGGATATGAATAGCAGGTCCCTGGAAATCTTTGTGATTTTTATAAGGAATGTGACTACTGTATACTTGAATAAACAATGAGTTATTGGTTTTCAATTTGTGCTAAAATAAATGTATCCTTTTTCTGGGCGAAGTGTTCTCAGAAAATCAGGATAGAAGATGATATTTCATTTCACATAATGATTTTTAGCTGTCCGTCAATCCTAGTACAAGAAAGTAAAAAATCAGTAGTATAAATTTAAAATTAGGTAAAACACAAGTCTGTAAAACAAACACAATTTTTCATTTAATAAAGTATGAGTAAAAACAAAAGCTACCTTGTATGTGTCCACATAACGATCTTCTTTTTCTTTATACTGAACAGCTATAGGTTTAGAGAGATTTCTACGAGAAAAGGATAATTTTAAAAATTAAATATTTTGATACTGTCAAGATTAAGCTCCCTAGATGTCTGCATCTTGAAAGTTGGTAAGTGGTCAACAAAATGCTCCGCCTTTATTTCTCTGCTTAAACATGTTGTTTTGCAACTAACAGTCACCATTCAAAATTATGATTTCAGAAATTAAGGTAGAATTTTCCCCACAGAGCCAGGTCAGTATTAGGAATTCCTGACTTACAAGTAGCCTAAATAAGAAGGGCTACTACTATCCTTCTTTCCCTTCTGCAGCTTCCTCTAGAATCGTAACTGATGCTGCTCGTGGGAGCAGATTCCTAGACCAAGCCCTGGAAGTTAGTGTTCCATTTTCCAGACTCTACATCCAGTTAGGCAGTGTAGAGTGAAGGACAGTTTCGACAGAACTTAGGAACAGAGGAAGATGCTGTGTAATGACTAGCCTAGTTAGTAAAAACTGAAGAAACAACACGTGCTCAAAATGACCAAGCTGAGATTTGGAGAGTGAGAACTGAAATAAGTATTTTGCTACTTAGTTAGTAGATGGTGAGTGATACACTGTGCATAGTGCAGAGTATGTATGCACGCGTACAAAGGTGTCAGTGCTGGTGTTCAGAGAATGTGAACCACACGACACCATTCCTTGAAGCAGGAGAATGAATCCTCATCCCTCCCGGAATGAATCCTCACTTTTACAAGCTACAGAATCATGTGTCAGATTCTGTGTCAGAATCAGAATCTGTGTCCCTGCGTGGCACTTGAAGGTGCAAAAGAAAAAGCTCTGATGAAGAAGGGCAGGCTTTTTTGCCTGAGGAACCATCTGGTCTGGCACAGGCATGGACCACCTGGATTTCAACCTGCAGCACCATAACTAGACCGACAGCAAGATTTACCTAAATTTCAGTGAGTCAAACCAGGTCTGCTTAACCACATGTTGATACATCTTTTTTTTTTTTTTTTAAATATAAATTACTATTTTCTAGGAATGTTGAAATTAGTGGTATTAAGTGCACTAATTTTGTCTTTGAGATTTTTCTAATCACAAAAACTTTGTTAAAAAGTAAAAACAGTTTTATAGAATAGATACAAATTAACATCTAAAAATAGAACAAAATCACTTAAGATGGCTGCCTACTTTTTTTTTTTTTTTTTTTTTTTTTTCTGAGACAGAGTCTCTCACTCTGCCGCCCAGGCCGGAGTGAAGTGGCGCGATCTCACCTCACTGCAACCTCTGCCTCCCGGGTTCAAGCCATTCTCTTGCCTCAGCCTCCCAAGTAGCTAGGACTACAGGCATGCACTATCATGCCTGGCTAATTTTTGTATTTTTAGTAGTAGAGTAGGATGGTCTCGATCTCTTGACCTTGTGATCCACCTGCCTCGACCTCCCAAAGTGCTGAGATGACAGGCGTGAGCCACTGCGCCCAGCCAGCCATTATTTTTTACGTGTATTTTTTCTCTTTATTTTCTCTTGACACTGACTTGTTGGAAAAACCAGGTCATTTATTCTGCTGGAGGCTTCACATTCTGTATTTTCTGATTGCTTCCCGTGACATCATTTAGTTTGTTCCCATAACCCCTGTATTTCCTAGAGACTGGAAAAGTCTTGCTTAGGTTCAGGTTCAACTCTTTATTTGTCAAGAATCCTTTATAGGTGCTGATGTGAGCTTTATATGTATTTTCCTTTTTTTTTTTTTTTCTCATTCTGCATGGTTGAGAGGAGTGAGCTTTATATTGTATCGTATCAGGAAGCCTATGATATTCCACTCTAATGATGCTCAGTTTGATCTGCGGGCTCAGGCTCCCATTGAATTTGTACCTAATGGTTTAATCCATTGATGATTATTGCTTGAATCACTTATTTCACTAGAGGTTGCAAAATGTTGATTTCCCATTCTCTCATTTCTTCTAAACTTATTAGAAGAAAACAGACAAGGTGAGCCTTGGATGTTTTGTTGTGTCAGAAAGCAACGAAACTAATATGGTCTTGTCAAAAAGACTCAGAAATTGGCCAGGCGTGATGGCTCACACCTGTAATCCCAGCACTTTGGGAGGCTGAGATGGGTGGATCACCTGAGATCAGGAGTTCGAGACCAGCGTGGCCAACATGGTGAAACCCTGTCTCTACTAAAAATACAAAAATTAGTTGGGCGTGGTGGCACGTGCCTGTAGGCCCAGCTATGTGGGAGGCTGAGGCAGGAGAATCGCTTGAACCCAGGAGGCAGAGGTTGCAGTGAGCCAAGATCGTGCCACTGCACTCTAGCCTGGTGACAGAGCAAGACACTGTCTCAAAAAAAAAAAAAAAAAAAGGCGATTCTAGGTATATGTTCAGATATATAGCAACCAAACATGATAATGGATCTGATTCAAGAAAACCAACTATAAAACACTATCTTTGAGAGAATCAGGGGACATTTGGAAATGGACTAGATATTAGATGATATCATGGAATTACTGTCAATTTTCTTACATGTGATAATAGCACTGTGGTTAAGGTGTTCTATTTTTTAAAAAGATGCATACTGCAGAACAAAGAAGTGACATAACAAGATGTCTGTGATTTGCCTTAAATAAGAAAAAAAGATAATGTAAGTTTGGCAAAAATCTTCATAATTCACAACTGTTGAACTGGGGTGATAGGTATTTGGGTTCTTATATAATTCTTCTATTCTATGCATGTTTGAAATTTTTCCTAATAAAAACTTTAATAAAGAAATACAACATATGAATAGATGAACCCTAAAGGTTCTTTTAACTTACCTATATATCAACGGATCATTGAGGTCAAGTGTCTCACTAATATAGTCAGCAAGTATAAATGGGAACACAGGATACTGCATGAGATCATTGAAGGATCGGCCAGCATGTTTGTTTAAGTGAGTCAAATATTCAAAATTAGTAATTTGTCCAGTATACCATAAATTTGTCAGAGCAGTGATGTTACCATATTCCAGAAGATTAGGGAGGTTATTTGTGAGTATATTGTGGTATACATCATCACGAACCTAAAAGGGAAGTAGAAAAAAAAACCCAGATATTATTTTTAGTCTTATAGGCACTTTTCTGCAGAGAACCCATGACATTATAGACATGTTACAAATCTCATGTCCTTCAAGAAATTATTTTTTTCTCAGTAACATTAATGGGTAGAAAACTGAGATTCAAGTCCAGGTCATCCTCCAAAGGCTGGGCTCTTCACCACTATGCTTTGCTGCTGGACAAATATGTTAATAAAAAACTTCTAAGAAAAAGTTTGTATAGAAAAGTCACTTAAGACACTAAAAAAAAAAAATAAGGAAAAAAGAAGAGTCTCATTCTAAATAAATGCAATATGGTATAGTAGAAACAGCATGGTCTTCTGAATTGGACAGATCTGGTCTATTTACCTGCTAACCTTCAGTGCTACAG
The DNA here is from genome assembly GCF_000951045.1 of Mandrillus leucophaeus. Taxonomy (NCBI): domain Eukaryota; kingdom Metazoa; phylum Chordata; class Mammalia; order Primates; family Cercopithecidae; genus Mandrillus; species Mandrillus leucophaeus. The sequence continues at coordinate 48,011 of NW_012103953.1, forward strand.
TTACCATGTCTATAATATGGGAGTGATAATATTTCTCTCATAAGAATTAAATAAAGTAGCCTATGTAAATAGGATATTTGATTTTCACTACTGATCGAAAACATAAACTCTTTTTTAGAGATTCACAATAGTTTTATCACAGAAAAAGGGTATTGGTTCTTTTAAAGCAATTAAATAATGATTGCTAATAAATGAAAAAAACAGACAAGACAACTTTGCTAAAAACAGATATGAAATACCCATTCTAAGCAGGCATATGCTTCAAACATAGGAAGAAGAGCCACAGATATGGATAATGAGAGTGTGAACTTAATGAGGAAATGTACTGGTAGTTATGGAACAGGCAAAACCACAGAGAATAGACCATCCTAAACCTGTAGCCTAAATCTGAAGGTTGCCAATTGTTGATGCTAAGGTCCACAGAAGGGAATTTATGACAGACTATAAGCCAAGCCCTGGAAGGAAAAGGAGGCATTCATTTATTCAACAAATATGAATTGAATACCTACATACCAGTAGTGTTCAAAATTCTGAAGAACTGGAACTTAACAAAGCAAAGACTTGGCATTCTACTGGGGAGAGGCAGAAAATGCTGGATGCTAATACATTCTATGGAGAAAAACAGACCAAAGTAAAGGAGGTAAGGGATGCTTGGTGGAGAGGGAGGGGTGGTTATTTTATAGAGTCAAGGAGGGTCTCTCTGATAGGAAGATATTTGATCAGGAAACTTGAAAAAGTGACAAAGCAAATCATTTGGATTTCTAAGGAGAAAAACATTCCAGGCAACAGTGAATGCAAAGTCCCCAAGGCACTGGTGTGCCTGACATTCAAGGCATGGATGGAGGAAACAGTGAGGGAGAGAATGGTAGACAATGATGTCAGAGAGGTAACAAGGTATGAGATTATCCAGGGCTGTATCAGGTTATTGGAAGGACGATGCCTTCAAGTGAATGTGACATGAAAGTGACTGAAGGACTCTGAGCAGAGAAAATATATGGTCCAACATACTTTAGCGGCTGTGTTGAGAACAATCTGAAGGGGGGCTAAGGGGCTTTCTACAAAGGAGAGCAGAGAAATGGTAGTGAAGGGACTGGAGGTCAAGAAAGGGTTTGTCAAAGTCATTGTAGCTGAAAGTCACTACAGCACTGAGCAAGGTTTTTCTTTTTTGTTTTTGTTTGTTTGTTTGTTTTGTTTTGTTTTGTTTTTTGTGATGGAGTCTCATTCTGTTGCCCAGGCTGGAGTGTAATGGCATGATTTTGGCTCACTGCAACCTCCGCCTCCCAGGTTCAAGTGATTCTCCTGCCCCAGCCTCCCAAGTAGCTGGGACTACAGGTATGTGCCACCATGCCCCGCTAATTTTTGTATTTTTAGTAGAGATGGGGGTTTCACCATGTTGCCCAGGCTGGTCTTGAACTCCTGACCTCATGATCTGACTGCCTCGGCCTCCCAAAACAAAATGCTGGAATTACAGGCATGAGCCACTGTGCCTGGCCCTGAGCAAGTGTAAACTACTTCATTTCGGTCATTTTGGGGAATCGAAATTTAACACAATTTTGGAGGTCAAAAATAATCATATAACCAAGGCTTTACTTTAATTAGAACTAAGAAATATGGCAATTTTTATTGGATTTCAGAAACAGTATGGATGCAGGAAAGCCAGTTAGGAGGCTATTGTAAATGATTCTGGCAAGAAATGATGGTGGCTTAAACCAGGATGGTAGCAGTGGAAGCAGTCAGACTCTGGATGTATTCTGACGACAGAGCCAACAGGACCTATTAATAGAGTGTATGCAGGGGATGAGAGAAGAACAAGAGTCTTGGATAATCTCAAGAGTTTTGGCCCGGGCACTGGAAAGATGGAGTTGTCATTTACTGAGATAGAGAAAACTGGAAGGAAATTTTGGGGGGAAGATTAGAAGTTCAGTTTTGTACAGGTTACGCTTGAGATGCAAATTAGTGACTTCTAAATGGAGACACCAGTCGGGAGTTAAATTAGTGTGGCATTCAGGAGAGAGGTTTGGGTACTGACATAAATTTGTAAATTGTTAGAATACAGATGGTATTTTAAAGTCGTAAGACTGGATGAGAAGACAAGAGGTCTGAAGAATGAGCCCTGCAACACACCAAGGAGGTGTCTGCAACCAAGACTGAGAAGCAATGGCTGGGGTAAGATATAAGAACTAAGAGAAAATGGTAACCCAGAAGCCCGGGGAGGAAGGTTTTATTTAAGGAGAGAAAAATCAGCTGGGTCAAACACTGCCGATAGGTCAAGTAAAATGGGGACAAAGAAAGATTATGACATTAGGGGTTTAGCAACATAGAGGTTACCGATGACCCTGACGAGAGTGGTGAGAAGAAAGTCTGCCTGAAGCATTTCAAAAGAAAACTGGAGGCAGCAAGCATATGCAACTTTCCCCAACAGGTTTTCTATAAAGGAGAGCAGAGAAATGGTGGCCGACAGGATTAGAGGTCAAGAGAGTTTGTCAAAGATGGACTCCGCTACAGCACTGAGCAAGTTTAAATTACTCCTTTCAGTCATTTGGGGGAATCAGAATTTACCTCATTTTGGAGGTAAAAGACAATCCTCATATAACAAAGGCTTCACTTTAATCAGGACTAAGAAATATGGCAATTTTTATTCGATTTCAGTAAACCTTCATGTAATCAGTATGAGTATAGTTACATTGGCGCATCAGCACTTAAACAATATATATCAATTAATAAGGGTGAATTTACCTTGGTGTTATCAAATGCCAACAGGAGTGTTCTGCCATTTGTTAGAAAGATTTCTACAGCATTATCTCTCAATTGCCACCAGCGCTTGTGAACTTCTTTAATTTCTTCATATGTCCAGGAAAATGATGCTGGTTCTAACTCTCCCTGAAGGCTCTAAGACAAAGAAATAGGCAAAAATATTTGTTTTGCCAGAAATATAAATAATTAATTTTAATTTTAGATTTTAAAAAGCATCAAAACATAACAGAAAATCTTTTTGTGGCAGATGGCAGATAAGATTACCTGAAAACTCTCCCAATGCAAAACACCTCAAAATGCTTGATAAAATTTAGAAATTAAAAAAAATTAATAGGCTTTATTTTTTAGACTAGTTTAAGGTTTACAGAAAATTGAGCAGATAATACAGAATTTCCATGTATCCTCCCCTCCCTTGGCCCTGCACTCACAGTTTCTCTATTATTAAATCTTGCATTTGGTATGGGACATAAATTACAATTGATGAACCAATATTGCTACCATTTTTCTTACATAAAGTACACAGTTTATAGTAGGGTTCACTCTTTGTGTTGTACATTCCATGGGCTTTGACAAATGTATAATGACATGTATCCACCATCACGATATCATACAAAATAGCTCTATTGCCCTAAAACTCCTTGGAACTCCACCTACTCATCCCTCGTTTCCTCTCCCCAACCTCTGGCAACCACTAATTTATTTACTGTCTCTATAGAGTTTTGCCTTTTCCATAATGTCATATAGTTCAAATCATACAGTATATAGCCTTTTCAGGTTGGCTTCTTTTACTAAGCAAATATCCTTTTAAATACATAGCTGAGCTTGCAAGAAAACAAGGGAAATGACATCCCCAGGGGTCAAAAATGTAGAGGAACCGGAAAATCAACACTAAGCAGGGAGTGATACTCTGGTTGCTCTGTTGTATGTGTCTGCATACACATGCATGTATGCACACACCCCAGTTTCAGAAACGAACTGATGTAGGTTCACAGCAACTTGAGGACAGAAGATGAGGCCCTGGCCCCCTAGAATCGGGGTGTGGAATTGAGATTGCTTCAGAAAGCTAAAACCTAGGAAGGGATGCCTAACGAAAGATTAGACAAACAAATGTGCACATCAATAAAGGGGAATAGGCCGGGCGCAGTGGCTCATGCCTATAATCGCAGCACTTTGGGAGGCTCAGGCAGACAGATCACTTGAGGTCAGGAGTTCAAGACCAGCTTGGCCAACATGGTGAAACCCCATCTCTACTAAAAATACAAAAATTAGTCGGGAGTGATGACAGGCACCTGTAGTTCCAGCTACTCGGGAGGCTGAGGCAGGAGAATCACTTGAACCCAGGAGACGGAGGTTTTGGTGAGCCGAAATCACGCCACTGCACTCCAACCTGGGTGACAGAGTGAGACTCTGTCTTAAAAAAATGAAAATAAAAATAATAAAAATAAAGGGGAATAACCAGGACGCAAGCTTGTCTCTTTTGGCCTGGAACCTAGAGAACAGAAAAAAAGCCTTTCTCTGAGAATTCATAATTGTGGGCCTGCCATCATATAGATTTAGGGTAAATCCACGTCTGGATGGCCTGAAAACGCCCGAGCTTTGAAACAGTTCTCATGCTTCCAAGTCATCCAGCAAAGGGAAAGCGGAATCTCTGGAGGAGCATTCCTAGAACTAATGGGGCATTTCTGCAAATAAAGCCCCACCGAATGTAAGCTGACAGATCAACACATACCAAATAGACACATTCCCCTGCTAGGTGGTCAACAGAAGAAAAGAAGATGAGAAAACAATCACTGGAAGGTTGAATCTGCTTGAGAGTATTAATCCTAGTGTACTCAGACAAATCCCCAGATTCTGAAATGAAGAGGTAGGGACCACAGGGCCTACACATCCTGCTATCACTAGGTCCCTCCCAAAGTACAAAATCAAGAAAAACTTTTAAAAAAAGTGCATCTAAGTCTTTGTAACTGAATATATAAATTATGTATTCAGTTACAATTAAGTCATGCTTTTAATAGTGAAATAATGAAAGAAGTTTCTACTAAAGTTTAAAACTAGCTAGAATTTATCTCCTCATATCAACCTGCATCCTAGTTTTCTTTATTTTTAATCAGTTTTTTTTCCTTTTTAAGAAATTTCACTTACTTACTCTTCTGTGTTGACTAACAGGAAGCTCAGAGCAAATTTAGGACTCAATTGCCAAGAACTATTTTATCCCAGGCTCTTTAACTTTCCAAAACCTTAAATTTTTTTCAGATTCAAATTATCCTACTCTATGTGTGTTTTACTATTGTTCTTGGTCCAAAATAATTTTTATAAGTAAAAGCAGGGAATATATCATGAATAAAATAAGACATCTTAATGAAAATGTAATATTTTCATACTTAAAACTGAATTCCTCCTTTGTTTAGTTTCAACATTCATTCAACATATATTAATTAACCACCTATGCACAAGGTGCTCTGCTAAGTGCTCTGCATGAAATAAATCTGTATAGGTTAAAAAGGGGGCATGAAACATTTGTACACACATTTGCATACACAATGCAAGATACGAAATGTTATATAAGAAGAACCAACACTACAAAAGTACATAGGAAGGAAGGATTTTTCTGTCTATTAAGAAGCAAGGGCATTTTCAGATTTTAAAAAAAAATTTTCCTCTTTATTTAAACATAAGATACATTTATAGCATGCAAGTTAACTTAAAATTAAATGGTGTCATCCCAGACCAAGTATTTGTGAATGTATCCTCAAGCACTGAAAATAAACCGACATATTCAACAGGTGGACTCAGACTCTTCTGTCACCTCATGTCAAATGGAGTTAAACACAAATTGAGCAGAATTTTTAAGGTGAAAAACTGTCATCTTTTGACACACAAAAAAGTTGTCTCATACATCAACTATTACATCCCTTGGCTGATAAAAGGATACATCTTGAAAATTAACATAACTATATTTTACTATCTGGGACAAACCCTGTGGTAATTGCTATATAAGTCAGAAAAGAATGCTGTTCATATATCTGACTACTTTAAATATGTTCATGATTTTTTTTACATTATTTATTTTATAACCAAACCTCATGTTTTCACTCATTACTTTTTTTTTTTTTTGAGACGGAGTCTTGCTCTGTTGCCCAGGCTGGAGTGCAGTGGCATGATCTCAGCTCACTGCAACCTCTGCCTCCCGGGTTCAAGCAATTCTCCTGCCTCAGCATCCTGAGTAGCTAGGATTACAAGTGCTGCCACCACACCTGGCTAATTTTTTTGTATTTTTAGTAGAGACGGGGTTTCACCATGTTGGCCAGGCTAGTCTCAAACTCCTGACCTCAGGTGATCCACTTGCCTCAGCTTCCCAAAATGCTAGGATTACAGGCGTGAGCCACCATGCCTGGCCTAATTTATTTAAAATAAAATATATATTGATAATTAAACCACACATAATCTCATTTAGTATATCCTTAGGAATTCCTGGCTTTAGAACTTCTCTGAAACAAAAAGCTTATTTCTATTACAGGAATCTCAAAAAATATTTTAATGGCATAAAAGATAATTCAAATAAAAGCTTTATTATACAAAAAAATAAGAATCTTTATTTTCTGATTAATACCAGTCTGTCTAGAATAATAACAATTATCATTAAGCTATGTGAATATCAGAATTACTTAAGTTATTCAATTATTTAATATTTTTCCTTTCTTTCTGAAGGCAAAGGTACTTGATAGTGAACTGGGAGTGGCAAGGAGTAGATATTTGTTGCAACAGAAGATAGTAATAGGAAGAAAAGAACATAAATTGATATAATAGGAGCATTCAGAATATGACTTACATTAACTGCTATAAGACTTGGGCCATGAGCCAGAGGAGATGGCACAGTCTTCTTTTTAAAATTATATTTTAAAAAATGTTTGGAACTCAGACCAATCTATACATAGAGTGACAAATAATTAACTCTAATAGCTCTTCTTTCTCTCTAGTTATACTGAATTGATACAGTTTTGGAATCTGTCTAGATTTATGTAAATACAGACTTAAGCTTCTACTCACCGAACTTTCAACTGTATCAGAAGCATTATCTTCCACAAAATACATTCCACATTTACCTGCAGAAAGTAATTGGATATAAGGGTTTTAAAATGCATGTGCACACTACCATTCATGGTTTAATGCATGGTCTCTGGAGTCCTTTGGTCTGAATTTGAGTCTCACTACCTAGACACAGTTCCCAGCACTCAATAAATATTTTTGAATAGTATCCATGAAGTCCTGGGCAAGTTGCTTTACCTCTTTGTGTCTTAATTTCTTTATTTAAAAAAAAAAAAGTTTGCAGGGAGCTCTATTTCACTGAGCTACTATGGGAATCAAATTAGAATATATGCAAACTGCTTATGTGCTCAGTGTTAAATAAATGTTGGCTATTTATTATTACCATTACTCTTACATTACAAGGATATTGATTTGCTTTATTTTGTTACACACTAATTGAAGTCAAGTGGTAAACCAAATTATCTAGCAAAAGGGAAATCCTTAATTATTTTGCAGACTGAGACACTCAATAGGGTAGAGTAGGCCCTAAACATAGCCCCCAACTTTTTCCTGTTTCGTAAGCTGGCTGTTGCTAACCCACGTCCCTACATCGCGTTTTAAAATATTGGGAACTTCTCTGAAGTTCTGCCCCCTGCATGCTCATCACCCTTGAGTACTGAGTGGACTCTGAACAAGTGGCATGGCTAGCTCAGAGAAGGGTACTGCCTCCATCCTTGTGAAGGTGGGGCTCAGTCCCACCAGGCTTGAAGCTCCACATCTTGGACCTTGGAGGCTGTAGCTTACAACACTCATTCTCAAATTTTAAGGTACATCAAATCACTGGAGGGCTCATCAGAACATAGACTGCTGGGTCCCACCCTCAGAATTTCAGATGCATCAAGTCTGGACTGAGGCGTGAGAATGTGCAATTCTAAGAAGCTCCCATGAGATGCTGATGCTACTAATTCAGAGTTCTCACACTTTGAGAACCTAGCCTACAGCATACATATTGGTTCTTTAAGGGAATAGAGGCCAAGTGGTATAATTGTTTTCCTTCATACTTTGAGAATAAAATTTCCAACCAAATATAACTATATAGGTATCCATGGACTAACAATCTTGGCCTTTCTCTCAGAAGTACAATAGAGAATATAAATTATGAACAATCTTAAAGTAGACATATTTCTTATGGACAGTTATATCTAATAAAATAGTAGGTAAGTATACCAATAATTTTTCACTTTAAAAAATCTAAATTGGCATATAATAAAAGAAACGGTTAAATATAAAATTACATATTCATGAAGAAATTTAATTTTATAAAAATTAAAATGCTATTCATGTGCTTTTCAGAACATAAGATATCATTTCTACACATTCATGAGTCATATGCAATCATATACAATGTTAAGACAAACTAGCCTATATGATACTACAGAAAGTTTATCCAATTTAATGGCATGGTGTCAAAAAAACACTCTAAATAATCTAAGAATAAATAAGGCAGGGTGAATATGTGAAAAATTCTTCAAAATTTGACTTACCTAGTAACAATTCACCAGCTGTCTCTCTAGATGGCGCAACACTGATACATCTTCGATTTATTCTGTCAAAACATATTTAAAATTACTATGACTAAATGCTTTGACCAATTTCAGAGAGTATATGCTTTATTTTACCTAGTAAAAGATTTCTGCAAAGCAGACTAGATAGAGCTCCAATAACATGAGGTATCTTGTTGAAACCCACATGAAAATATTAGCTCCTTTTTTAACATTCTAGTTGAAGAGAAATGACTGAAACACCTAGAAAAGGCTAATAATCCCTATAACCTGTAGACAGAATATATAAATTAAGTTATTTAAAAGATATATCAATATTTTATATTTTCTAGTAAATAAGCAAACATTGTTTCACACCTCTGATACTTCAAATACATTTTTTAAAAAAAGCCTAGTATTCTAGGAAAAACAGGATTTGGAATCAGAAAGTTCCTTTGTGTTCTTAGCCAATTTTCTTCTTTGCGTCTCAGTTTTTTATCTATGAAATCGGTATAACAACCACAATGAGAATATTATCAATAGTTAATATATAATAACATACTTAATACTCAACAATGCTATGGTACCTATTATTATTTCTTCATTTAATAGATGAGGTAACTGAGACAGACAGGTTAAGTAATTCGTCTAAGATTAAAGAGCTAGTAAGAGCAGGAACTGGAATCCGAACCTTTAATCACTACATTATATCGCCTCTTGATGATACCACCGGCAGCTCTATCTACTTTACAGAGATGTTAAACAGTCAATTACAAAATATGTGTGTGTGTGTGTGTGTGTGTGTACATGCATATGTGTGTATATATGTGTGTGTCTGTATATGTGTGTGTATGTGTATATATATATGTATACTAACAAGGGCCAGAACATGATGACTGAAATCCCATGAACCCTTGCTATCAGAAATGTCATTTCCTTTTAGATTTTGGCCATATAACCTTGTCCTCCCTTGAGCCTTTCCTGTTTAGGATTTTTCTAAAAATGATGGCATTATCTAAAATAAATATTACATAAACACTACAATAAACTGTTGTATATTCATGAAAGAGTGAAGGTCTATGGATTCAAAATTACCTTATAGATTCACTTGCAGCTTTGTCTTTGACAGTAGAAGAGAAAGAAGAATGAGTTTTGTCTTCAAATAGGTAAGAGAGTGGTGGTTTGACAACATCTGTTGAGGAGAAAAGTAAACATTATCTTTATCTAATGACCATAGTTCTCTGCTATATTTATATGTTGAGTTAAGAAGCCACTATTACCTTCTGATTTTTGTCTATCCCTAAGGAGATACTTATTTGGAATAGTTAAATAACATCTCTGTAAACGTCTCCTCTCTCGATTTGGTCCTTCTGTTGGATCCAACTGCCATGAAGTTGGATAGTAGATGGGGTCATACCATACTGCTCTGCAAGTAAAAAGATTAAAGGGTGTTTTAAGTGATCATTCAGGACTTGTAGCTATTAAAAAATCATTACAGAGATTGAATAAGTCACAACTGATCTGCTCATTTTAAAACTCCAAATATTTATACATTTGATCAGGGAATGCATATACAAGCACAAGTAATAAAATCTAAGTGTCTTTTTGCTCCTGAATCCCAGTCTCCCAGTTCCTCGCCTGAAGGCAAGATCTGCTTCCAGTTTCTTTCAACTATTAAATTTTTAAAAAGATATATAATGACTACTATGAACACTTTAGTAATACAACATGCTGCATTTAATATGGTTAGATAAAAATTTTTTTCCAAATTAACTTTTAACATTTCCCATTTTGCCTACTTTTTTTTTTTTTGAGACGGAGTCTGGCTCTGTCACCCAGGCTGGAGTGCAGCGGCACAATCTCGGCTCACTGTAACTTCTGCCTCTTAGGCTCAAGTGATTCTCCTGCCTCAGCCGCCCAAGTAGCTGGGATTACAGGCTCCCACCATGCCCGGCTAATTTTTGTATTCTTTTAGTAGAGATGGGGTTTCATCATGTTGGCCAGGCTTGTCTCAAACTCCTAGCCTCAAGTGATCCACCCACCTGAGCTTCCCAAAGTGTTGGGATTATAGGCATGAGCCACCTGACCTGGCCTCATTTTGCCTACTGTCTAATGAAACAAATAAAATCAGTTTCTTTCTGTGGTATGAATCACATTTTAAAAAAGATTTTAAAATAAATTTATATCTTAGATGAAATAAGACAGGAAAAACATATTAAATACAATTTTAGAAATAAATAAGAGAAAAAAACCACCCTTATTCATACCCTAAACATACCAAAATACTGGTAGTGGTTGTTATCTTTTTTTAAAAAAACATGCATCTGTTTTTAATTTGTAGTTATGATCATTATGATCATTTTTCTATAATTTGCCTTATTTTACAGAAACAGTATTATCTTTATCTCATTATTTTGAATGGCTGCCCAATATGAAGGCAGATGCACTGTAATGTATTTAACCATATTACTGCTAATATATAACTTGTTTCTAATTCATTCACTAGCATAAATAATGCAGAGATGGAAACTTTTATTTTCTTTTTCTTTTTTGACAGGGTCTCACTCTGTTGCCCAAGCCAAGGTGCAGTGGCATGTTCATAGCTCACCGTGGCCTTGAACTCCTGGGCTCAAGTGATCCTCCTGCTTCAGCCTCCCAAAGTCCTAGGCTACAGGTGTGAGCCACTGTGCCTGGCCTGCCTTCCATATTTTGAATATTTTCCTTAGGACAGAATCACTAAAATAGGATAACTGAAGCTAGAAGTAAAACGTTGTTAGGATTACTAATATATATTGTCAAAATGTACAATGCCACCAAAGTTCTCAGTAAGGACAGCTAATACCCTGCTGTGAATATTAGCAGCCAAAATTTTTTTTAACATAAAAAGTAAAATGTGGTATCTAAAGGTTCTAGAAAACCAAATTAGCCTCTAGCAATACTGAATATTTTCCCATGTGTTTGGTAACTCAGTTTGTCTTATGTGAGGAATGTGTTCATGCCTTTTGCTCATTCAAACTTCTGGGATCATAATATTTTACTTTAGAATCTGTATACATTTTTCAAACAATAAAAATAACTCTTTATTTGCTGAAAATATATTTCCAGGCTTTTTTGTTGTTGTTACGTTTGTTAAACACACTGGAAAAAATTAAGGTTAAAATCTATTGATTTATTTGCAGTTTCTTCTAGAAAGTCATCTATCCTTCAAAGAGCTGACAAATATCCTACTATCTTCTACTTTATAAACTTTTTGAGTAATTCTTTTAACCATTTGGAATTTACTTTAGTGTCTAATATTTAGTGTATGTTAGTACACCAAAGTCACATGAATCAGCTATCTTAACCAAATTTGGAGAATAATACCTAATTTCCCTCTTTTTGTTATTTGTAATACATATTTTAAATTAGTTAGAAAAATATATTTTTCTCAATCATCCTGTTTCAGTGATTTCTCTATTCTTTTACAAAGACCATATTTTTAAATTAAGCCAATTTTACCATCTAGACAAGCTAATGAGCCTCTCATTACTTTTCTTCCCCAGAATTAAAAAAAAACTCGTATGATTATTCTTTAAGATGAAAAAAATCACAAATGATTAAACAAAAAAAGTTTAATGAAATGATTTTATGAGTCTGAATTCTGGAAGACAAATTCAGTTTAACATCAATATCGTAAATCTTCATGGAAGACAATTTTAACCGTCCTCCCGCAGCTTACCTATCATGTGTCAGTTGCTGAATAAGTTCCTGCCAGTGTCTGCTGGCACTCAAATCTACTTTATACATTCCTCTAATGTGCTGGATCACCTTTTTTCTCTCAATTCCTTGGGAGAGAGACACTGCCTGGGTGATATCTGCAGCTATTTTAGATATATCCTTTGATTTTGAATCCAGACGCTGAAAGAGACTAAACAAATAATAAGATTGTCCATAGTTAAGAATACATGGAACGTATTTATCAAAACATGATACTTTAAAACTAAAAGTATATGTGAAATCTAATAGATTCCTAAAAGACACGCCTTTGGAACATACAAAATCTTACCTTTGTTGATTATTATTAACCGTTTTCTGCCAAGTAGCTTTATTCACTCCTTCTTCAGTTTCATATTTCCTTTGTTCCTAAAATATTTAGATAATATACTATATAAAATTTATTATTTCTCACCTAACATTGGCACAGAGCCCAACAAACTCATTTTAAAACCCAGTTAACAAAGGAAAAACGATTGTCCCTAGGAGACCAGAATATTAAAATGAATGAACCATCTAAACAATGTTATAATGTTATAATTCTGTGTCTATACAATTTAGGTCACATAAATTACAGTAGAATGGTTAACCAGGGTTGCTAAACCTGATGAGTTTACATAGTCGCTTGCCTCCTTACTCTGCTTTTTCATTAAAAACCTCTAACTCAAGGTATGTTTCAGCTTGCTTGTCACTTTAAAAGTCTTCCCTTCACTGAAGGCTAATGATAATGGATACTGATGACCACAGAGAACAAAGTGCTCCTTAAAATAAGCCTATTTTTCTTCTCTCATAGAAAAAAGCAGTACAGTATATAGGAAAAATAAAATAAAATAATCACCTCAAGTTCATCATCAATGATACTCTGTTCTTAAAAAAGTAATGTCAATCATTCTTTATCTATGATGGAATCTCCTAAGAAAGTACTATGGTTTCATTGACTCACCTCTTTGATCATTTTAATAAGGTCTGCTTTTGTTGATGCACTGGGAGGGATGCACTTGTGACCACATAACTTCAAAGCATTCATAAGTAGTTCTGCTGTGTCTAGCTCTTCTTCAGTCAATTCATCTTGGTGATTATGTATCAACTCTGACAAATACAAAACTAACTTGGCTCCATGCTTTAAAAAAAGTAATAATTTTTTAGTCATTTAGAATTTTAATTCTTACATTTAAATTACTTCATAGTAATTAAATTATATTGCTAGATTTATTTGGTTGCATCTGATTTGAATAAAGCACCTACAAAAGACATTCTGAGGATAATTACAGAAATCTGATTATGCACTGAATATTTGATGACAGACGATTAATGCTAATTTTGTTAGATGCAACAATGTTATGGTTACATAGGAAAATATTTTAAAAAAAGAATTTAGAGGTAAAATATCATAATTTCCATATATATGTTAAAATAGTTCAGAAAAAGTAGAAATGATGTCAATATAATAAAAATAGTAACTGTTAAATTTAGGTGATCATTCCATGGTATTTATTATACTACTCTTTCTACTCTCTGTATGCTTGAAATTTTTTCTTATAAACTATATTTTAAAAAGCAAGCAAGCTAGCCAGCTAGCTTTTGGGGAAAGAATTTTGGAAAGGACTTGCTAAAGGAATACAGGAAATAAAGTGGGATAAAGGAAAATAATTTTTAGTTTTTCTCACAGAAAAACTGAACTAGAAGGGAAAGCTTCCTTTAGACCTTAAAACTTATTTACTCTTCTTCCTTTGATTTCTGCTTAGTAGAAGAGAAGTTGGTGAAATTTCTAGAACTAAAACCTATCTTTAGCTTGTAAGCATTCACTACTCCCTAGGACAAAAGGTGAAAAACTCTCAAACTGGTGAGATCTACGCAGACAGTTCTATATGTATTTCCGTGGAAGAGTTGTTTTAGCCAATCTTTTATTAACAGTCCCTAAAACCAAAATTTACAGTGTTACTTAAGATAATGACAATTGTCCTTTGCAGCACAAACTGAAACCAAATGTCGATTCGTGACTTTTTAAGTGGCCCTTACATGCTGTAGATATTACACCTGACTCTAATGTGTACAGCATGTATTATTTAGACAATAATTTTGTCAACAAGTTAAACATATATATTTTACTTTAAAAATAAGCACTGACACGAATATCGCTGTATTTAGTTTTATGACATTTTTAACTGTGAATAGTATTAAATGTCAGAAAATGGATCTGGAAATGATTACATTTTGGGTGATATTTAAATTATCATGCTGAATCATATCATGTCATTTCCCAAAAACAAAAGATGAACATATGCAATAGTGAAAATAGCACAGCTCATTTTAATGCAACATTTTAAATTAGTCAGAGACAGCTGCTACCTGACCAAAAGAGAAAAATGAACAGAAGCTCTGTGAGTAAAAGGCCCAAAGAGTTGGCAAATAAATAAAAATGGTAAATGACTGGAAGATTTTCCTAAGTGTGTCTTAAAAGTAATGTTCTTGATATAACTTTAAAAATATTTCAGTTTAGCATTCAGTGACACTCTAAAATTATCTTGAAAAACTATCCGAAATGTTTTTATTCATTGTGAATATCTAAAGAAACACATGATTTTCTTAAACACTGAAGTTGTTTCTAATATCTCATTTTAATACCCTCTGATCACTTACGATTATCATTTCAGGGACTATAAAAGTGGTCATTTTTTTGGAACAGATACCAAAAAAATCTTATTTTCGGCCCTTAAAAAACTGATTTAAGGAACTGAATCTGTTAAACATGAATCCTTAGAAAATAATAAAGTGCTAAAATATGTAAAATATTTCTTTTCAAAGAAGGTTCTAATAAGGAAGAGTTCTGAGTGGACTACAGAAAGGGAGAAAGGTTTTGAAGAAGGTATAGAGTGATCTGGGTCATGGCCAAATGAAAGGATAGAATAGGAATATGGATAGACAAAGGAGAGAAAGGTGTTCTGTGCTGGTGGACAACATGAATAAAACAGCATGACAGTAAAAATAAACAGGATGTGAAGAGGTTGCAAGACACAAAGATATGATTATCTTGAAAAGAAGAGGGTCAGCAGGCTGGAGTGTTAATCAGAATCAAGTTGTGATGGCAGAAAAGAAGCCTGGGGCTTAAAAACCCAGGCAGATTCCAAATGAAATACAAATTAAATGTATGCAGCTGTGAAAAGGCATAAAGAAGATCACTCTACACTACTATGTAATAATGATCTCTAGGATATATTAAGTGAAGAAAGTAAGGTGCAGAAGAGTGTGTATACTTTGCTATCTTTCTTTGTGTTATGAAGTAGGGGAGAGAATATTTACATGTGTAAATACATGTATACATAGATTTGCCTGTATCTTCAACAGAAAAAAAAGTCAGTTACCTACACAGAGTGGGAAAGAATCTGAGGAGAAGAAAGGGATAAAAGCTAGAACCTCTCTGAATGTGCTGTTTCACAGCGTTGCTTTTAGAACCATGTAGACATTTCACGATTAAAAACAAAATTAAGCAAACAAACAAAACCCCAAAGGAATCCCAAAAAACTATAAAACAAACTGGAAAAAAAAGCCTACCTACCTACCTACCTAATTGGTTGAAGTTGGCAGCCTGACCAAATAAACTATTTAAGTGCTTTTATAATACAGTATTTTCACTGTATATGACCATAACAGTATGCTAGGAACAAAAAGAACCACAAAGACATCTTCAACTGCACTCAGCAGGATTGTTATTAGTGACCATGTTGGCCATCTTATTTTGAAAATGTTATATATGTAGAAAGACAAAGCAAATAAGTGATTATGTTAATATTAGGAACCAAGATATCAACATTAATAAGAAATACAAATAAAAAAATCCAAGAAAAAGTGAAAGCGTCAGTATAAACTCATGACTTCTTTGTCTTTCTAAAAAAATACATATTTCCTAGCTTTGTCCACGAAAAAGCCTGAGAAGAAACGACAACCCAGTAGAAATAAACATACGTAGTCCTTAGATTTGTAGTCTCTAAATGCTATCATCTCCTTAAAAGGAAATAAGGCCTTCTTGGGAGGGAAGTTGGGTTCTAGGTTTGGGGAAGGAATTGTATAAGGTGGGCCTGGGACATTCTTCTGTGCCAGAAAACAAGAAGTTTAATCATATTAACTTGTTAAAATGAAAAAGGCCATGTCGACCCAACAACTTGAATCTACAGAGGTGTTAATTTTAATATCAAACCAAATAATGATTGCAAAAGACTAAAACACATAACATTTATTTTAAAATACCTGAGTTCCTAATGATACTCCAAAAATAAAAACAAATACAAAAATTAGAGGCCACTAGGGGCATGAACTCATCATTCTAAAAATTAATAAACAGGGAAGGAAACAGCATTTATCCTGCCTTTCCTTGACTGACTGTACTTAAAGGCAGCCAAGGTGCTGGAGCCGCTGCCCAAGAGTCCGGATCTCACTGCCACGTGCCCGGACACCCGCTGGACACGCATTCCCGATTCCTTTTGTTTCCAAGTCCAATATGGAAACTCTCGAGGATCAGCCGATTCATAATCTTCTAAAGGAAGAAGAGATTCCCCAGAATAAGATTACCGTTGTTGGGGTTGATGCTGTTGGCACAGCTTTTGCCATCAGTATCTTAATGAAGGACTTGGCAGGTGTACTTGCTCTTGTTGATGTCATGGAAGACAAATTGAGGGGCGAGATGATGGATCTCCAACATGGCAGCCTTTTCCTTAGAACATCAAAAGTTGTCTCTGGCAAAAACTATATGTAACTGCAAACTCCAAGTTGGTCATTATCACAGCTGAGGCACATCAGCAAGAGGGAGAAAGCCGTTTTAATTTGGTCCAGTGTAATGTGAACTTCTTTAAATTCATCATTCCTAATGCTATAAAATACAGCCTGAACTGCAAGTTGCTTATTGTTTCAAATCCAGTGGATATCTTTGACCTATTGTGGCTTGGAATATAAGTGGCTTTCCCAAAAACCGTGTTATTGGAAGTGGCTGCAATCTCGGCTCAGCCCAATTCCGTTACCCAATGCAGGAAAGGCTGGGAGTTCACCCATTAAGCTGTCATGGGTAGGGTCCTTGGGGAACATGGAGATTCTAGTGTGCCTGTATGGAGCGGAGTGAATGTTACTGGTGTCTCCCTCAAGACTCTGCACCCAGATTTAGGGACTGATATAGATAAGGAACAGTGGAAAGAGGTTCACAAGCAGGTGGCTGAGAGTGCTTACAAGGTGATCAAACTCAAAGGCTACCCATCGTGGGCCACTGAACTCTCTGTGGCAGATTTGGCAGACAGTATAATGAAGAATCTTGGGTGGGTGCACCCAATTTCCACCATGATTAAGGGTCTCTATGGAATAAATGATGATGTCTTCCTTAGTGTTCCTTGCATCTTGGGACAGGACAGAATCTCAGACCCTGTGAAGGTGACTCTGACTCCTAAGGGGCCGTTTGAAGAAGAGTGCAGTTCCACTTTGGGGGATACAAAAAGAGCTGCAATTTTAAAGTCTTCTGATGGCATACCATTTCACTGTCTAGGCTACAACAGGATTTTAGTTGGACGTTGTGCATATTGTCCTTTTTATCTGATCTGTGATTAAAGCAGTAATGTTAAGATGGACTGGGAAAAACGTCAGTTCCTAAAGTTAGAAATAGGAATGGTTTGTAAAATCCTACAGCTATATTCTGTAGGTACTATATCCTGTGGGTAGCTATATCCTATAGTACCATCCTGTAGGCTGGATGATACTAATCTTGTGTAGTCCTAAACTGGTTGGTGTGAAATAGTTCTGCCACCTCTGAGGCACCACTGCCAATGCTGCCCATGCTGCAGTTGCCCCTTGAGCCAGATGGATGTTTACCGCGTGTTATATAAATAACTTCCTGGCTCCTTCACTGAACATGCCTGGTCCAACATTTTTTCCCAATCAGTCACATTCTGGATCCAGTGTATAAATCCAATATTGCATGTATGGTGCATAATTGATCCAAACAATCTTATTTTGTGAACTCTATATATCAGTAGTGTGTATTATGTAAAGAGATTACATATTATCATATTATGTAAAGAGATCTACATATAAACAATGCAACCAACTATCCAAGTGTCACACTAACTAAAACCCACAATAAATCTTGTACAGTCAAAAAAAAAAAGAAAAAAAAAGGTAGCCAAATAGTTGACAAGGGAAAGTTCTTCCCTATAGAAAAGTCAGAGCTTATAGATGTTGATGGAATGACAGGCTTAGAGATATCACTATTTTGTAACTCTAATGAAAAAGTGGATCTTGGCAATTAACAGTGGTTGCTAAAACTATTAGGTTAAAGACAATATACTCAGTCTTCGTGGGTGAATAAACAACTGGCCTTGGTGATGAAATGGATTGAGAGAGAGAAGAAAAAGTCAACAACAACAACAGTTAAAATTTTCAAGCTGAAATTCAATAATGATTGACAGACATGAAGTAGTGGGAAGACATGACAGACATGAAGTAGTGGGGAAGGGAAGATGGTATGAGAAAAAGTGGACTGTTAACACTGCAGTTGAATTTTGATGGATAGCAACTTTGCTGAGTATAAAGGAAAGAAAAAAACACCATTTCAAATTCTCCACAGAAGGAAAATACAGGCTAAATATGCTTCTGTCTTGGGAAAAGGAAGACAGTGCCCTCAGTGTACTTGAAAGTATGTTAATACTGGAAAAATCACCTAAAAGTATCCCTTCCAATAGTTTTGACTCCTAATATGAGTTTTCCATGTATTAAAAGGGGATACCTATCCTTTTTAATATACCCTCTCTCATCTCTATTGAGGTATAACTTACATATAATAAAGCATACATATATTAACTGTTTCTATGAGTTTTGACAATTGCATACATCCATTTAACCACTACTCAAAATAAGATCTTATTTTTATCACCTCAGAAAGTTCCCTTAAACCTCTTTCCAGTCAATTCCCTTTCTCACCATCCCCCTTCCACAGAGGCAACTACTGTCCTGAATTCTATCATCATATCTTGGTTTTGCTTGTTCTTTCAGATGAACAGAATCACAGATTGTACTCCTTTGTGTTTGGCTGTCTCTTTCCCCGCTCAGTGTTCCTGAGATTCATCCATAATGGTAGGTGTATCAGTAGTCCGTTCCTTTTTAAAGCTGTATAATAGTCTATACAGTGCTGTAGAATAGTCTATATAGATTTCTCTCTACAGGTATAAAGAAATCACAATTTGTACATTCTTCTGTTGGTGAGCATTTGAATATTTCTAGTTTTTGGTTATTATGAAAAAAGGCTGCCATGGATATTCTTAAACAAGTCTTTCAATGAATATATGCTTTAATTTCTCTTTTAGGTAAATATCTAAAAATGGAGTAACATGGTCACAAGTTAAATATGTTTAGGCCGGGCGCAGTGGCTCAAGCCTGTAATCCCAGCACTTTGGGAGGCCGAGACAGGCGGATCACGAGGTCAGGAGATCGAGACTATCCTGGCTAACTCAGTGAAATCCCATCTCTACTAAAAAATACAAAAAACTAGCCGGGCAAGGTGGTGGGCGCCTGTAGTCCCAGCTACTCGGGAGGCTGAGGCAGGAGAATGGCGTAAACCCGGGAGGCGGAGCTTGCAGTGAGCTGAGATCCGGCCACTGCAGCCTGGGTGACAGAGCGAGACTGTCTCAAAATAAATAAATAAATAAATAAATAAATAAATATATATATGTTTAATTTTATAAGAAACTGTTAAACAGCCCTCCAATATGGTTTAATGTACCTTTTAAACTTTCCAACTACCACTCTTGAAGTGGTAAACTTTATACACTCTGAAATTCTTTTAGGTATTTTGGGTTTGATTATTCCAAATGATTAATAATTTTTTTCTATTTTAACTGACCACACATATTTTTGAGATATGTTGTATGTATTGTTGTTTGAGCTATTCAATATAGATGTTTCACAGGTAATATAATGCTTTTTAAAAAGCCTCCAAACAATCCTTAAAGAAAACACTTCAAGATATGTTAACACATTACAAAGTATCTGACAGAAACTCTGAAACAGAACTTCTTAATTTAGGCACTAGAAAAAAGATTGGGAAATAAACACACAGGTTAAATTGAGCCTGTGTAAAAGCACCTAAGGAAAGGCCTTAGGTTAAATTTGCTTGGTAAGAAAATTATAAATTAGGCATGAAAATTCAATTTAATTTCAGTTCTTGTTTTATTCAGACTTTAGATTTCACCAAAAGTTGTACTTATCTTATCAAAGCTGAGACACTTACTTGTAGGGATGGGCTGAGACAGTCTCGCAGTATTTCCTGATGATTTGGTTCATGAAGTATTTCAAAAATTTGCTTTCTCTCTTGTGCAGTGTGGGCTGGTGACAAAATATGCACTAGGAGTCTCCCAAGCTGCGTTCGGAAGGTCTCCTTACAAGACCACAGAATTTTAGTCCATTGCTGCTTGGAACCACTGGCTTTACTTGAACCCTAAAATCAATCAAGATAGGAATGAATTAGGATCAGACTGCTTAAGCAATACCATGCTAGCCTCAACACAGCCCTAAAGAAGATTATAGAACATGTTTTATTCCAGATTGGTTTTCATAGTCAAAATTAGAAAGATATATACATAACCATACACACAGGAGTTTAAAAGAGATGGGCATACAACGTTCATAGCAGCATCACTCAAAATAGCCAAAAGGTGGAAACAGTCTGAACGTCCATCAGTGGAAGAACAGATAAACAAAATGTGGTATATACATACAATGGAATATTATTCATCCTTAAAAAGGAAGGAAATTCTGACACATGCTACAACATGGATGACCCTTGAGGACAGAATGCTAAATAAAATAAGGCATATACAAAAGGACAAATAGTATATGCTTCTATTTATATGAGATATCTAGAACAGTCAAATTCACAGAGACAGGAAAGTAGAATAGTGATTACTGGGTAATGGGGGAAGGGGTGGTAAAAGTTATTATTTATTAGGTACGGAGTTTCATTTGGGATAATTAAAAAGTTCTGGCCAGGTGCAGTGGCTCACACCTGTAATCCCAGCACTCTGAGAGGCCGAGGCAGGTGGGTCACCTGAGGTCAGGAATTCGAGACCAGCCTGGACAACGTGGTGAAACGCTGTCTCTACTAAAAATACAAAAACTAGCTGGGTGTGGTGGTGGGTGCCTGTAATCCGAGCTACTCGGGAGGTTGAGGTGGGAGAATCGCTTGAACCTGGGAGGTGGAGGTTGCAGTGAGCCGAGATCGGGCCAGTGCACTCCAGTTGGGGAGGCAGACTGAGACTCCATCTCAGAAAAAAAAAAAAGTTCCTAGAGATGGATGGTGGCAATGGCTGCACAATAATATGAATATACTTAATGCCACTGAATTGCATCCTTAAAAAAGGTTAAAATGGTAAATTTTATGTTAGGTATACCTTACCACAGTTTAAAAGAAGAGACGGATAAAGAAGCTAAAGTCCTAAGCCATGAAAAAATTACCAAAGGCTCAAAAATTATAAATTAAAAAAAAAAACTATCAAAGAGCAATGATAAATAAGCCTACACTGATTTTGCAATAAAAAAGAGAAAGGATTCATAATAAAGACTCGAATTGTGCTACTTTATTGAGTGTTAGTCACAAATTAAGCACTGCATATAGCAGTACCCCTTACCTGTGGTTTTGCTAAGCACTGCATATAGCAGTACCCCTTACCTGTGGTTTTGCTTTCCACAGTCAACCATGGTCTGAAAATAGTTACGTACCGTACAATAAGATACTTATTCACTGTAAAAAGAGACTACATTTATATAACTTTTATTAAAGTAGATTGTTATAACTGTTCTGCTTTATTATTATTGTTAATCTCTTACTGTGCCTAATTCACAAATTAGACTTTATCATAGGTATGTATGCATGTGAAAAAACACAGTATATATAGGTTTCAGTACCATCTGTGGTTTCAGGAATTCACCAGGGGTCCTGCAAGGTACCCCTGAAGATAAGGGGAAACTACTCTATGGGTTTACCATAGAGTATTCCCTAACAATTAACCAATTGTTTTAACAATGGTCCCACTAAGCCTAGCCAAATGCTGATCAAATCACTTGTACATGGTTTAAAACTGGAAGCAGTACATTCAGAATTCATTCTGAGTTTTAGAAACAGCTCCTCTCTAATTACGTCTAGTCCTAAGTAAGGACTCTGTGAGCGAATCTGCACTTGGTTTTGCTGTTCAGAGCTAAAACACCAAAATCTAGTTTAGATTTAGAGACTGGCATGTCATGATTTATGAGTGCTGCTAGAATTAGATTGGCTTTTGCTATCTATGTAGTAAACTGACCAACTTGTTCCATTGTGTCAACTGTAAGTGACCCACAGAAACCCAAGTGAGATGATGATAAATGAACCGTGACACTTATCAGTATTCTCTACGTAATTTTAAAGGTGTTAGATACACTTAGGCCAAGATCTAAAATTCATAATAATTCAGAAAACTGAGAGTAAGGAGCCATAAATACAGTCCTGTAAAAACAATTAATGTAAACTCTCATAGTAGTCATCAATGACGACGATCTACTCTTTTCTGATGCTGATCTTACTAAACTACAACACTAGAAAATAGCTTCTAGGGTTACAGGCTTAAAAAGTAATGCTGCATGAGTGGAGTCATTTTGGAAAGGGTGAATTAGCAATATATATTGTTCTCTAATTAAAAATTCAAGTTGTCCAAGTTTTAAAAAACTCTCCGAAAGAGCACAAAGAAATACGATTGTGAAAACGTATAATACAGTCAACATAAAACCTCTATTTCCTTTGTGTGAATGAACGTTTCACATGTAATTAATTTACTTACAATAGATACTTTGAATCCTTCTACCAGATATGTAAAAATTTCTTTCTGAAATGGATTGAAAACAGAAGACTGTTCATGATGCATATTTTCCTCAGAAATTTCAGTCTGGAAAACTGAGGTCTTGCTTTGAGTTACATTTTCTGGAGTTCTCAAAATGTCAATAATGTCTGAATTAAACTCTTTGAATTGAAAAAAAGAATACAAGGTTAGTCATACCACTACTATCTAGCCATTATAAATAGTAATAATACTGGTAAAAATATTGTTTTTCATTACTAATTCAGTTATCACAATTTAAAAGTTTATCAGGTGTATTAGATGTAGTAGATACACTGTAGTAGAAAGTGAATTCATGTAAAATAACAGAAATTTCAAAATGCATGTCATACAATTCCAAATTAAATATTTATTGGCTAATGAAGGTAAGTTAAACTGCAAAATGATTCAAACCATGAGATTATTATACAAATCGAACATAAAGACCATGTCATATTTACAGGAGTGGATCTACAGAGCTGTTTCTCTGCATGTGCTATCCATTTACATGCTGTATATGTAATAATCATGGCTCAAGAGTTTAGTCTGGGAGTCTGTTGCACAGAATGTACATTAGAAAAGTTAAAAAAAAAAAAAAAAGAAGCTGGGGACAATGGCTCACGCCTGTAATCCCAGCACTGTGGGAGGTGAAGGCAGACAGATCGATCACCTGAGTCAAGGAGTTTGAGATCAGCCTGGGCGACATAGTGGAACCCCATCTCTACAAAAAAATACAAAAATTAGCCGGGCATGGGGTACACACCTGAAGTCCCAGCTACTTAGGAGGCTGAGATGGGAGGATTGCTTGAGCCCAGGAGGTAGAGGTTGCAGTGAGCTGAGATCATACCACTGCAATCTAGCCTCGGTGACAGTGAGAACCCATCTCAAGAAAAAAGAAAAAAAAAGAGAGAGAGAAAGAAAAGTAAAAAAAGCTAAAAAAAGAAAAAAAAACTTGAGTTTATCATGTTTTTCTAGTGATTAACAATTACCGTTTTCTTTTTCCTGTCTTCCTGGGGTTACCTGAACATTTTTTTAGAATTCCATTTTGAATTATCTATAGTGTTTTTTTAAAAACAATTTTCAGCTTTATTGTAATATAATTGACAAACAGAAATTGTATATAATTAAGATGTTTTGATATATGAATACATTGTCAAATAATCACCATAATGAAGCTAGCTAACATATCTAACACCTCACATAGTTACCATTTTTTTGGGTGTGTGGTGAGAACATTATTTATAGTGTTTTGGAGTGTATTTCTTTGAATAGCTTTTTTTAGTGGCTGCTCTAAGTATTACAATTTAAGTATGTACATATATATTCATTAGCCAATATGGAAATGCAAATTAAAACCACAATGAGATATCACTACACATCTGTCAGAATGGCAGTTCTGCAAGATTCATTGAGGGAAACTGGGTAAAGGATATACAGGGTCTCTCTCTGTATTATCTCTTAACTGCATGTGAATCTACAACGATCTCAAAAGATCATACTGGAAGTGCCATACGGTTTTAAACTGGTCAATCTGGGCTAGCATTGAACACATTGAAAGTGGACTTTTATTTAAGACTTACCAGTTCCAAATAAGAAACTCTTAATAATATGGATGTTAAGAACTGAAAAATAATGTTGCTTAAACATCTGAAAACTAACCACTTTCCTCTTAGATTACTTCTCTTTCATTTTAAAAGCTGAAGAAAACAAACTAACCCTATAGTCTTACCTTGATAAATAATCCTGTTGACTGCTAAAACGGTGAGCCTCTGTAGTCTCTGTGCAAGTTCCGTTTCAGTCGCCTGGCTAGGGTTCTCCTGGCTCATTCTCCGTTGCATCATCACATGAAGCTCATCATTTGCCACCGAACGCATTTTCATCAGAAGCGATTCAGTTTGAGCAAGTGGAAATTTTCGAGGACCTTCAAAAGTATATAAATTAAAACATCAAATGCCAGTGTTAATAAGGATCAAGGAAACTATTTTTGCTGAAACTTTTTGATTACCAGACCGTGAAAACAACCTTATTTACTACAAAGTCAATTTATACAAAGGAGAGAGTGATTAAGAGAAAATGATGTTTCTCCCTCTTTCAAGAAGTGCAACAGTACTTTTGGTTTCAAAGTCCTAAATAACAATGTTGAAGCTAGTGACATAGCTTAGTAAAACAGATGTCATTTGGCAAAGTTCAAGTTAAAAAGTATTAAATGGGCTTAACTAGTTTAGAACATTTTGATAAAATAGTTTCAAATACTGTTTCACTTCTTTGTATTCCAAAATCAAGTTTTAATGCACATCATTTTTTAGTAAGAATATTACTATTTCTGGATAATTACTGTTGTTGAATTTCATAAAGTAGTTTTAAAAATTGTATCTAGTGACAAAGTAGAAATCAGTCAATGACAGTGAAGAGATCAGAAAGGTGAATATAATTCCAGTGATTTGTTATTAAAATGATTTAGAACACATGCATCATTTGGAATTCAAAGCAACAAAGGCATTTCCTGAGAAAGGTTTCCTCAGACTGAACACAGAGGAGTGGCATTCCTGCGCCATTACTGCACCTGCTCCAGGAGGTACAACACAGGTAGTGCATCCAGGAGAAAACTGGGGGCATGAGTCTTGATTTAATGAACTGAAGGAGAAGGGCATCGGAAGTTGACCATAGGAACCAAAATGATGTCTTGGTAGATGAGGAATAATAGAACCCTTCATTGGAATTGAACCTTTGTTTTAAATTACGAAAACATATATCAATTTCTATAAATAACCTCTATAAAAATTACATATGACTAAATTATAACAGGTTTTAATGACTTATCCTGTAAGCTATTTAAATATTTTAATACTATTTTAGATTGCTTACTATTTTGGGTAATTAGTATTCTTAATCAGTTAATATATTTTGGTAGACAGTCACTTTTGAGGCAAAAAAAAAAATACAAAAATTCATATCCTGTATATATTCAAGAGTTATACTGTCAAACAATATACTGAGTTTAAGAAGATTCTTCCTAATGTCTACATCTGATAGCTTTCATGCTGTATGTGCAGCTGATGATTGTAATTCAGAGGTATGACAATACACTGAATAAGGAAATGTTAAGTAGGTCTTTTTTAATACTATGTATTAATACTAGAAAAAGTGGGAGGGTATTTCAGCACTCCTGCTGTGAAGCCACACAGAGCTAGTATGGCCTTAAGCACATTTCTTTCTAAACCTCAGTTTTCTCATACATAAGATGCAGATTAGAAAGAAAACAGAGCTTACTTCACAGGTGGATATTTATCACTATCTGACACTGTATTAAATATATTTGTTTATATGCTTATTCATCATTTCCCCCAGTACAAGTTCCATGAAGACAGGTAATATAGTAACTGGTACATGGTTGGTACTCAAGAAATATTTGATGTTTGATGGTTGAATAAACGGATAAAGAAAGAGTCATTTTGTTGATAAAATAAAATAATGAATGTAAAACGTAATGCCTGTCTAATTCTCACAAATAATAAAATACTTTTAATGGTTAATATTATTATTGGTTGAAATATAAAGTTCATTTGTATGTGAATTACTAATATAACTGTGTATGTGAGTGTATGACAATTTAAATATATGTCTAGCATTCTAAATAATATCCTGATGCTGACTACTTCTACCTTCATGCATTAAGAGTGATGTGTAAAGTTTTTCATATTAATAAGCAGACAAGTAAAAAAATACATTTAAAAGTGTATATTGCTACCTTATTTATACTAGCAAAAATCAAGCAAAAAAACCTTTGTTTATCTATAAAAGTTAGATTATCCACATCAAAATAACAGATTATTTTGCAATCATTAAAAATAAAAGAATATTTATGTTTCTTAACATGGAAAAATATCTATAATAAATGACTAGAAATAGAAATCAATTTATAAACAGTAGGTAGAGCATGATACCATTTAGGTAAAATTACATATAAAGGTATGTATAGATACAGATATCTAGACCAAAAACAGATA
>NW_012103953.1:75015-126724 GCF_000951045.1 Mandrillus leucophaeus
TTTATACAAAGGAGAGAGTGATTAAGAGAAAATGATGTTTCTCCCTCTTTCAAGAAGTGCAACAGTACTTTTGGTTTCAAAGTCCTAAATAACAATGTTGAAGCTAGTGACATAGCTTAGTAAAACAGATGTCATTTGGCAAAGTTCAAGTTAAAAAGTATTAAATGGGCTTAACTAGTTTAGAACATTTTGATAAAATAGTTTCAAATACTGTTTCACTTCTTTGTATTCCAAAATCAAGTTTTAATGCACATCATTTTTTAGTAAGAATATTACTATTTCTGGATAATTACTGTTGTTGAATTTCATAAAGTAGTTTTAAAAATTGTATCTAGTGACAAAGTAGAAATCAGTCAATGACAGTGAAGAGATCAGAAAGGTGAATATAATTCCAGTGATTTGTTATTAAAATGATTTAGAACACATGCATCATTTGGAATTCAGTGCTACCAAGGCATTTCCTGAGAAAGGTTTCCTCAGACTGAACACAGAGGAGTGGCATTCCTGCGCCATTACTAGACCTGCTCCAGGAGGTACAACACAGGTAGTGCATCCAGGAGAAAACTGGGGGCATGAGTCTTGATTTAATGAACTGAAGGAGAAGGGCATCGGAAGTTGACCATAGGAACCAAAATGATGTCTTGGTAGATGAGGAATAATAGAACCCTTCATTGGAATTGAACCTTTGTTTTAAATTACGAAAACATATATCAATTTCTATAAATAACCTCTATAAAAATTACATATGACTAAATTATAACAGGTTTTAATGACTTATCCTGTAAGCTATTTAAATATTTTAATACTATTTTAGATTGCTTACTATTTTGGGTAATTAGTATTCTTAATCAGTTAATATATTTTGGTAGACAGTCACTTTTGAGGCAAAAAAAAAAATACAAAAATTCATATCCTGTATATATTCAAGAGTTATACTGTCAAACAATATACTGAGTTTAAGAAGATTCTTCCTAATGTCTACATCTGATAGCTTTCATGCTGTATGTGCAGCTGATGATTGTAATTCAGAGGTATGACAATACACTGAATAAGGAAATGTTAAGTAGGTCTTTTTTAATACTATGTATTAATACTAGAAAAAGTGGGAGGGTATTTCAGCACTCCTGCTGTGAAGCCACACAGAGCTAGTATGGCCTTAAGCACATTTCTTTCTAAACCTCAGTTTTCTCATACATAAGATGCAGATTAGAAAGAAAACAGAGCTTACTTCACAGGTGGATATTTATCACTATCTGACACTGTATTAAATATATTTGTTTATATGCTTATTCATCATTTCCCCCAGTACAAGTTCCATGAAGACAGGTAATATAGTAACTGGTACATGGTTGGTACTCAAGAAATATTTGATGTTTGATGGTTGAATAAACGGATAAAGAAAGAGTCATTTTGTTGATAAAATAAAATAATGAATGTAAAACGTAATGCCTGTCTAATTCTCACAAATAATAAAATACTTTTAATGGTTAATATTATTATTGGTTGAAATATAAAGTTCATTTGTATGTGAATTACTAATATAACTGTGTATGTGAGTGTATGACAATTTAAATATATGTCTAGCATTCTAAATAATATCCTGATGCTGACTACTTCTACCTTCATGCATTAAGAGTGATGTGTAAAGTTTTTCATATTAATAAGCAGACAAGTAAAAAAATACATTTAAAAGTGTATATTGCTACCTTATTTATACTAGCAAAAATCAAGCAAAAAAACCTTTGTTTATCTATAAAAGTTAGATTATCCACATCAAAATAACAGATTATTTTGCAATCATTAAAAATAAAAGAATATTTATGTTTCTTAACATGGAAAAATATCTATAATAAATGACTAGAAATAGAAATCAATTTATAAACAGTAGGTAGAGCATGATACCATTTAGGTAAAATTACATATAAAGGTATGTATAGATACAGATATCTAGACCAAAAACAGATACAGAGGCTAGGGAATCAGAGCTTTGCTCACTGGGGTGGCAGGCAACTCAGAGTTGCTGAGCAGAAGAATGGTAAACCTGAGTGAGGTTGTAAGAAGATTAATCTGACAACAAAATAGTGTCTAACTCCGTTAGCAACGCAAGAACTTAAGGTCTAGATGTAATGAGAGTATTGCTGAAGAAACTTTGGTCTCAAGTCATGGATATCCTGGGGTTCAAGGTTTGAGTAAATGTGTCTATTATCAGAGTCTGGTGTGTGGCCACAGTGGAAGCTACAGCTGCTGGCAATTCCCACAAATTCTGCTGAAGGAGGAGAGGGTGGCAGTGGGGTTGGAGGTGTCACTCATCTCAGTAGTTTTCAACAAATGCTAAATGAATCTATTTAGGAATCCCCCCCACCACACCTAAACATTTATCAGTAAAGAGAACAGCTTAAGTCTTTGAAGGAACAATTCATTACCTAATTGATAGACATGACAGAAATAGAAATCCCTCTATGTCACTTTAGTATCACGGACAAATGGCCTTGAATTAGTTTTTGTAACCACACTGCTCAGAAACAGAAGAGCCTTAGTATTCTGCAGTTTTTGTACCTGTAGCATACAAAGCCAATATACTTTCAATGATACTTTTAAGTAATAGTGAAGAAACAAAAAGCACAATCTTCCCTAAGCATATGTGTAAAAAAACAACTTAGAAACAATTACAAAGCAACAACCGAACACATATAAAGTAGTATTTTGCAAACTAGATTCACAAAGATAGAATTTAAATAAGGGCAGTATTTAAAACAGGGAGGATTCTTGAGAGAGACTTCAGAGAGAGAGAGATGGTTCCTAAGAGATATGACAGACCTGGAATGAGTAGATGTGGTGTAGGACACAAAGGGGTGAGTATAGGGGTGCATGTGCCAGCAGTCCCTAGTTCTAGGATGCAGTGGGTCTTAAGATGAAGAAGCTGGACTGGATGACTTTTAAGGTCTTTTATTAAGCTAAAAACTTGTAGGATTCTGTAAGTCTCCTACCGCTCACAGCAATCACATTTACTTAGAGCAAAAAACACAAGGCCAAGTATAATAAGAAGCTAAGAAGTCAGAAAAAAGGAGAGCCATCTAGTGAAAAGACTAAAAGTTCATTATCTGTTTTAAAATGACTCAAACTAAAAAAAAAAAAAAAAAAGATAACAGACTTGAAGCTATGTAGGGCTCTAAGGCTCAAGGTGACAAAAATGCTAGTATCTAAAGAGATTAAAGACTCCTAGAGAAATCATTGACCAAACGGGAAATAGCAAGAGGACTATTGCGTTAGCCCAGGCACAAGGTGATAATTAACTAAAACCAGAGATCTAGGGATGGAAGCAGAGGAGGAACAGATATGAAAATGAGAAGTATCAATACGAAAGACACAGCAGGGGTAGCAAAGGTACACTTTCTGAAATCAATAGAGGGCGAATTCCATCTAAGCAGTCACTGACTATATAAGGAGTCCTGCAAAGGAAAGGTGTCCAGCAATCATGTTTTGGCATGTAGGAAGCTGAGCATTAATGCTAGAACTGATAAAGAATCTATTTCTACTCAGGGCAAAAGAGATGTACAACTGGAAGGGCAGCTCAAGAAGAGAGTGCATTCAGATATTAAATAAGGAATAATGTAGCTGGGCAGTAGGTTTAGTTACATAGATGTTTTAGAAGTTTTATTTATATAAGTTTGATTTAGCATCATTTAAACATACTACTGCAAAACAATGTGTACTTGAAAGCTTTTCTTTACAAGTGAGTTTTTCACATGGTTAAAATTTTTGCATAGCATTGAACACAGAAGTAGCTTAACACAGGTGAAAGAAAGATTTGAACTTAAGTGAATTTGAGACAGTAAGACTGATTAAACTTCAAACAATTTACCAAATACTCTGTTTGGAGATGGTGTGTGTATGTGCATGTGCATATGCATATTTATCCACTATGTATATATACGTATGCGTGTATATCCTGTGTATGTGGTGTTCATGTTATCTTTCTGGGTTGTAGTCAGATAAAGGTCATAGCAGATTTTGTAGAAAAAATAAGGAAGCCTAACAATATTAATGTTTATTATTTGATGACATGTACTAATGTATACCAAGCCCTGACATCATGTGCATTTTAACCATGTGCAAGCCACCATCATCTGCCCTGACTACTGTAATAGCCTCCTACCTGGACTCCCCACTACATCTCTTCTCTTCCTCTCCCCTAACCCACTTTTCACACAGAAGACACAGTGATCTTTATAAAACAGAAAGCTGTTTATAGTATGACACCTACTTAAAATCTTTGATGACTTCCCATTAGGATAAAATCTAAGCTCCTTAACAAGGCCTGCATGATTAAAAAATGACTTTGGCCCATACCATACTGTACAGCCTCTTCTGGTGTCCCAGTCTTATCAAGTGACACATTCTAGCTAAATGGCTTTATTTCTCTGAACAAGCTCAGCTTTTCCCTGCCTTGGAAGCTTCACATAAGCCATCCATTCTGCCTGTAATACTCTTTTTCTGACTCTCCACCTTGCTAATTCCTTTCTCATCCTTTACATCTATATTGAAATCCCACTTTCTCAGAGACTTCCCTAACTCCTGATGTAGATTGCCCTGTTATAATCTCTATTCCTGCCCTCTACATTTCCCTACTATTTTACAATCTCTGCAGGGGCAGAATCTGTGTCTGTTTTTTTTTCGTCATTGTATCTCCAATATTTTAGCACAATGCTCAGCACATGGTAGGCAGGTGCTCAAGAAATAACTGGATGAGAAAAGCACTAAAAGTAAGCAGTAGAATAGTTTCCTCCAGGAAAAAATCTTTCTTAAATTTTATGTAAAACAAGAAATATTTTAAAAATGTGAATTGCATAAGAACATAGGAAAGTCAAGCTAGCCTCAATTTATGGTTATTAAAATATGATTTCAATACTCGCCAGCAATGCTTTTCCGCTTTTGAACTATTGCATGATGGGGAGCAGAAGGTGACTGGAGTGAATCTGTGAGGTTTTCAGAGTCATGATTTGCGGTGGTCCTTATAAATTCCATAGCAGCCTGGAGAACTCTAAGCTGTAGTGCAACAGCCATATCTAAAAACAGAAGATACTAGAATGTTTTCAAGCTATGTGGTTATTAATTTTTTAATTGAACTGATTTTATGTATCATGACAATAATGTTTTGTTAGATATAAATTTTAAAATTTTGGTCAGCATGGGGGTGATAGTCGTAGACATTTTAAAATTCTTGTTAAAGGCAATTTTAAAGCAAATTTACAAATGGTCACTAAAAAACCTTCAATGGAAAAATATTAGCTCACAAATTTATTTCATTTTAAAAATTGTTTCAAAGAAGAGGGTTTTTTTCTATATAAGGCAAAAGTTTAACCAGCAATTATCATACTTTTTGTTTCATATTCACTTTAATAGTTACCATTAAAGAAAACAAAAGGGTATTACTATGCAACATATGCTTTTAAATTCTACTTGGTAAGAAAAATCAGTGACATCTTTCAATTATGTATTGCCAACTACTAACTACACGGTAGAATCACTTTTTCTATTTTTGTCACTTTTTCAAGCCTTTTTAGGCTTCTTTTTAAAAACTGACACATATTATCACAAAATTAATGTTAAACTTTTAGTAAAAGAGTTTCTAAGAAGAAAGAGATTGTACTCAAATAACAGGTTTGTCTATTATACAACTCCCTCCCCAAATTCGTAAAAATTAAATCTTACTTTGTGTCCTCTTGTTTTTGCTATTTTGAAGATATCCAAGCATTACAATAAGGTCTTCAATAACCCTAAAATATTGTGAGCCCGAGGAACTGCAAGCATGAATTGTAACTGCTATGAAAAGTTGCTGTATATCACACGCAAGCAATTTATATTCACTGACGGGAATGCTAAAGATAACAACACAAGAAGAAAACAGAACATTTATAAGAAAAAGAACAAATAATTTAAGACACAGCTAACCAATTTAAAAGGTTTAAATTCCTGTTTGACCAGCTTGCACTCATTCATGCAGTCATTTGATATTTATTCACACTTATTCTATGGCAAGTAACATGTAGTGTGTATGCTAGAAATAGAAATAAGATACACTTTGACACCTGTCAAAAATACATAGTTTTTCAGAAAACCGGACAAGTAAACAGATCACTATAAATAGTAAATGGTTGTAAGTGCAACACTAGAGATTAATACAAGATACTATAAGAACACACAGACAGGTTTCTAGTCCACACGAAGGATGAAGATTGTGTGGGTATGAACAGGAACATTCTGCAAAGGCTTTTCAGAGAAGGTGAATTTGACTAAATTAATTAACCTCTCTGAATCTCACTTGTATAAATTAGAGTTATCTTTAGGACTAAAAGAGGTAATAGATTTGCATTTATATTAATCACTTATAAATACCCAATAAATATGAATTAGTTACTTTTGGTCTTCAATCTTAATCTTGATAATCTACCTCAATGTATGATATTAGGCCTATAATGCTTCTCTCCATCTGGGTTTTCCAAATCAAGCAAGGGGTGGAAACTAACTCGGGCCAGTTAATAAAGTAGCATACAGGGACATTCAGTAAATACAATTTCTTGCTTTTTTTTTTTCTTTCTTTCTGTTATTATTATTATTTTTTACTTTTATTTTAGGTTCAGAGGTACACAGGAAGGCTTCTTACATAGGTAAACTCGTGTACTAAAGTACACTAATACTTAAGTTTTCCTGTTCTAAAGTATTTATCAGATGTAATTTTAAATAATAATTTTAAACTTACTTCTTTTCTAATCCATTCAGGGCTGCTACTGTATTACATAACACATAGAGTAGACCATTATCCAGCAACATATCTGCTACCTTAGAACAGGAGTTTAAAATTTGGAGAAGAAGTAAAAGAGCATTATGCAAGAGTATGTTGTCATACAGAGAGGTCTCGATTAGTCCTAGAATAGGAATGACAGACCACTTCTGAAACAGTCCCGTATTTCTCACATCTTCCAGATCAAATCTATAATAAATAATACAGTTAAGAGCATGTTAGAAACAATTAGTCACAAAACAAGTAAATATGATAGCAACTATGGGTCATTTTGTTAACTTGATTTTGAAGTCATAAAAAAAAATTGAGGGAGTAAGGATTCTTAATATGTTGTTAAGATTATAAAGTCCCTTCAATAATAGGGTAAAAGTTGTTGCTAGAAGTCCATCCCAAGATAAATACACAAACATTCACGTGAAATATGCATGCAATTTTATGGTTTTAACTGATTTATTTTAATTTATCCATGAGCCCCTTATGTCCAAAGAAACTGTTTCGGAAACAGTTTTCCAAAGCAGTTTGGAAACTGCACAGGAAAATTATTATTATTATTTTACATAGTATTTGAGAGACAGTGAACTAGTAAAAAGAAGTCTAGCAAAAGGGAATGATTCTTGAGTTCTTATCCCAATACAACTTGCCTCTGGGATGGAATGAAATTAGCTAAGTATTTTGTGCCTCATTTTCCTTATCTGTCAAAAATATGTGGTGATATATGTCCTCTTTTCTTCTCAAGGCTATTGTGAGAATCAAATAAGGTAATGCAGAACTGTTTCGTGAAAGTCAAAAGTTGTATATAAATGAAAAGTAGCATTGAAACTATCATAATAATTTAGTGAATTCTTTAAGGTCTGAATTTGTCTATCACAATAAGGAGACACACATTTCTCTCTATTCTATCACAAGCAGAAATTACAATTTAATTTCTGCCAAACTTTTGGTTTGGGAGAAAAATATTCTTTTATTTTTACACTTATTTGCTAATCCATCAGCATTCTACTAGGGTCAAAACTCGATAATCAGTGTATCCAGGAATTCTAGGTGAGGGATTTACTCCTCTCCCAGATAACCTGAAAGCTCTGAGGAGAGTAATGAGTTCCTACATGGATCCTTTATGTAATCTGTCACTGAGAATACACCAGCTATCTTTCGCTTTTTTCTTTTCTTTTTTTTTTTTTTTTTTGAGACAGAGTTTCACTCTTGTTGCCCAGGCTGAAGTGCAATTGTGCAATCTTGGCTCACTGTAGCCTCCGCCTCCCAGGTTCAAGCGATTCTCCTGCCTCAGCCTCCCAAGTAGATGGGATTACATGAATGTGCCACCATGCCTGGCTAATTTTGTATTTTTAGTGCAGACAGCATTTCATCATGTTGGTCAGGCTGGTCTTGAACTCCTGACCTCAGGTGATCCACTCGCCTCTGCCTCCCAAAGTGCTGGGATTACAGGCAAGAGCCACCGTGTCCAGCCTCACCTGTCTTTTCAGTTAATCTCCTCATGTTAATACTATATGCCAAATCTTAGCTATCACTTTCATCTGATGCAGCTTTTATTTGTTTCTAGTTTCTAACTAGTGAATGAACTATGAAGGATGAAGTTATATTAGAAAGAATATTATATGGCAAATAATACATTGATTTACCTGGAAAATTACTTTTAGCAGATTTTTTTTCTAAAGGTGACTAAAAGATTTTGTTAAGAGTGAGTTCACTAAATTTTACATTTAAGACAAAAGATCTTGCTGGGTGTGTTGGCCCACACCTATAATCCCAGCACACTGGGAGGCCAAGGCAGGAGGATGGCTTGAGGTCAGGAGTTAGAGACCAGCATGGGAAACACAGCAAGACCCATCTCCACTAAAAGTAAAAAAAATTAGCCAAGTGTGGTGGTGCATGCCTGTAATCCTAGCTACTCGAGAGGCTGAGGTAGGAGGATCCCTTTGAATCTAGGGGTACAAGGCTGCAATGAGCTGAGGCATGACTGTGTCTCTCCACACTCCAGCCTGGGGGACAGAGTGAGACACTGTCTCCAAAAAAAAAAAAAAAAAGCTGGGCATAATGGCCAAGCCTGTAATCTCACACCTGTAATCCCAGCACTTTGGGAGGCTGAGGCAGGCAGATCATGAAGTCAGGAATTTGAGAACAGCCTGGTCAACATGGTGAAAACCTGCCTCTACTAAAGATACAAACAATTAGCTGGGCGTGGTGGTGCGTGCCTGTAATCCCAGCTACTTGGGAGGCTGAGGCAGGAGAATCGCTTGAACTCGTGAGGCGGAGGTTGCAGTGAGCTGAGATTGCACCATTGCACTCCACCCTGGGCAACAGGCCGAGAAAAAAAAAAAAAAAAGACAAGATTCCCAATTATAGTGGAGGGAAGAACATACTTACTCTTCATCAAGGCCAATATGTCGACCAAAGAACATTTCAATGAAGCATTCTAACAATTCTTGAGTTCCTCGATGAAGATACAACTGGTTGGCTAGCAAGGAAAATCCACGATTCTTCAGAAATTTATCCTTTTGTTCCTTAGATGCTCTAGCAAAATATGCATCTAATAGCTAAAGAAAAACTTTAAGTCAATTTAGACAATGCATTAAAATTAAGGTATACAAATCAGTGTAACACAACTGCATTTGTAAATTATTAAGTTCATATGTACAGAAGAACATAGAAAGCTTAAAAAAATGCCATCACCACAGCAAAGCAAAAATGAATTTTTCTCTGGCTACTGCAGAATGCTAATGATGACTCTATCTTAGAGATCTTAATGATTCTCTCATGGGGAAACTGGCATTTTTAGTTGAACATGGACACCTAGTAGACTGGCAACCTTAGTTGAGTATAAGTAGAATATTTGTTCCTAATGCTGAGGGGGGAAAATCCGTAAACTATGCTCTGTCTGCAAATCTATGTATATCTGTATCTATATCTACATCTATATCTATATCTATATCTATATCTATATCTATATCTATATCTATATCTATATCTATGTCTATCCTAGAGCTCCACTTCTAG
This sequence comes from Mandrillus leucophaeus, assembly GCF_000951045.1. Taxonomy (NCBI): domain Eukaryota; kingdom Metazoa; phylum Chordata; class Mammalia; order Primates; family Cercopithecidae; genus Mandrillus; species Mandrillus leucophaeus. Next base: position 84,830 of record NW_012103953.1, read on the forward strand.
GCTTCTTGACAGATTATTTATCCTGAGCACAGGCCCGAATTTCCACCCTTCTCTAACATCTTAAATGCAACACATGTGATACCAAATTAATCCTTCCACCTCTTTCTCGCCTTTAATGATTCTCTCACAGTAGCAATAGACTCCTTTCCCTCAGACACACATCTATTTATTCCCCTACTAAAAAAACTTTCTAAGTTTACAGCATAACACTTTGTAAATACTATGTATTTATTAATACTGCCACTGCAGCACTCATCACAGAATTCCTTACATTTTACTTAGTTAAGTATGAGACTCTCCCTTCTAGACCGTGAAATTCTTGAATGTAGGAGCTTATATTATTTCCCTCTATATACTATATTGCAACTAGCTCAGGGACTTACACATGAAATGGGAGCTCAATACTAGGTTGTATTGCAAGTGATTAAACAATACCTACATCCAAACAAACTAAAGAAAATGAGAATCTTTACAAGATTATTTTAATATTGGGTTGTTTTCTAATGGAAACTATTCATATCAAGCATTTACTCATTCAATAATATACTTAGTACCTATTACACAAGATGCCCACCCTCATGAAGCTTACATTTGTGAGAAATTTAAAAAACAAGCACACAGATTAAAAAGATAATTACAAGACATAAATAGGATGCTATGATAGAATAAACAGTAAGATCAGAGGGAAGTGATTTTGATAAGATAAACAGGGAAGGTCTTTTGAAAAGGTGTCATCTAAGCTGAGACCGGAAGTAAATGTCTAAAATTTGATAGTACACTGAAAAAGAGATTTCCAATGAACCATGTGTTCCTTGTAATTTTTAACAAAACAGATTTACTAAGTGTTCAGATATGGGGATTTATTGGTAGATTTAAAAAACGTACTGATATGAACCAATATATGGAGAGGGACTTAAAACTGGATGATGCAAAAATATGGCCATGTAACCAAAAACCCCTATATCCCTAAAGCTATCAAAATAAAAAAATTAAAAAACAATGTGAGTAATAAGTAACAAACTATATTAGTTCATTATTCTAAAATATAAAAGAAAGATTCAGGTCTACTTTAATGTATATACTCAAAATTTTAAATTACATACATCTTTATTTTTCTGAATTAAAATAACATATCCAGTATTTGCCCTTACTTTAATAACACCTTGTTGTATAGCTGGTGACGGGTGGTTAATGAGGACCAAAAGTGTATCTGCTTGAATAAGCTTGTCCATCACATCTTCAAGCATAACATCAGGCAGGATAAGAAGAACCCCACTTAGGAGTTCATATAATCCACAGCATATAGGTACCAAACAGTCTTCAGTTACACTAAAATAGAGACCAAAAAAGTCTTACTAACATGATGAGAAAAGTACATGATGATTACCTCAGGAACTGTGACAAGTAGTAGCATTCTTTGACAGGTGAAACAAATGTTCATAATGTTTAAGAAATGTTTCCTAATTTAACTGTCATTAACAAATTTACCATCACTTTTTATCATTGATTTTTTTGGCCATATAGTCTACTAACACTATTCGATTCTACATCTCTGATGTCTAATACAGTAGTCACTGTTACTTATGCTATTTATTTAAAGTTAAACTAAAAATTCAGTCCCTCAGTTGCATCAGCCACATTTCAAGTGCTCAATAGGCATACGTGGCTAGCACCGACTGTATTAGACAGCATGAATACAACATGTCCATCACTGGAGAAAGTTTCACTGGACATGGCTACTTGAGATGCTATTGGAAATGTTTTTTCCACCAAGGAAGAAATAGTTTTATTAGGAGTGTAGGCATGTCAGAAAAACCCAGTTCAGTCACAGAGCAGAGAGGCAAATATTGGTACAGGGGAAGAATCTAGCATTACAGAAGATCCTCTCACGAATCAAGTGTGAAAATAAAACCTCGATCTAAATATCCTAATAAATGCTGCTGGGTTTAGCCCAGGTGAAACTTCTGGAAGCTCCTGGTGAAATGAGCGTTCTTCATAAAGGAATGCTCTCTAGCACTGCTGCATCTGAGCTCCACGTAAAGTCATGGGTCTGCGATAGCAGAAGTAGAGGAAAAGATAAGTGGGATATCTCATCACCAAAGCAAGGTCATCTGTGTCCAGGTGAGAGAGGAACCTTAAGTGTTTGGAGAGAGAACAAACTGGAGTAGCAGAAGAAAAATGGCTGAAGAAATACAACGTCTAGGCAATGTCTGTCATGACGTGGAGGACTCTGTGCAGTCTGATGTGAGCCTGTCCTGGGAAACACTGGCATTTCTTCTGAGGCCATTTTAGCTCTCTTCTGACTTCATCCAGAGAACTGCCAATGTTCGGCACCAAGACCTGCATTATAATTACCTGAGTGGAATGGAGTGACCACCCTATGACACCCGTTCCTCTTCCCTTCTGGAGCAGTCACTTGTCTCAAATAAAGTGAGATGTTACCCAGGACAGGCCCAATCTAGAAACCACTCCCACCTTCACATGAACACCAAGTGGACAGAATCATTCTCATGAGTCAAAGCTTTAGAGAAATCTTATCGTTTCTCTGTCCTGAAGAATTTTTCCTTAATAACTATAAGGAATTAAACCACGATATATACATATTTTAAATGCTACTTATGGTTTAGATTTTGGTTAAATATGGAATTCAATATTATCTAGCATTAAAATAAGGAAAAATATATCTTTCTGTTTGTTATTATTACATATATAAAGAAATAAACTTTTCTGTTTGTTATATTATAAGAAGTGGCATAATGAAGACATTTCCAGATGGGTAGAGAGTCTTTAAAGAATAGTAAAATAAAGGTGGAAGGAGTGCACAAAAACACATAAGTACCTGTGAGCACTTGCAGTTCGGATGTAATTTGGCTCATAACCAAGAGAATAGGCAAAGTTTTCCCAGTCATCAGTGTTTCTATCAACAAGACTTGGCCAACGGCCAACAGCTGCAGATCCATTCTGTGAAGGAAAGGCTAGCCCGAGGCTTGCAACAGTGCTGTGGCTTCGCTGGAAGGAGGCCAACCCCTTTAGGTGATCAGGTCGGCGTGGGCAGGACTCATCCCCAGGACTGTCATCTTCTGACCTGGGTTCTGCTCCCAACTCTTTATGATCTGCTTTGACCACTGGAAATCCCAGCACTCCTTTTGGGACATCACTGACAGAGACTTGGGCTGAAAGAACAGCTTCCATTTCACAAACAGTTTTTGCAGACTCACAGCTACTGATGAATGCATCCTCTTTGCCTTTTTTCAGTGTGTCGGAACTCCCCAAAGAATTTTGTTTCTCTGATTGGATGGCAACATAAGTATCTGCAATATTTTGTAACCTGTCAATACTACAACCCAAACTTCCAGTCAGTTTTTGTGATTGCATTAGTAGTGAAGAAGTAGGGAATACTGGTAGGCTTCTAGAACGCAGCATATGGGCGGCCATCTGTTGTGGAATAATACTAGAGGAATTCTCTCCTGGTAAGAGTAGATACAAAAATACTACTTAAAAACCTATTAAGTGGGACCACCTCTCTTTTGCATTATAAATTGCAACCAGAGCAAAAGCCCATTTATCTAGCACTGTTAAAATCCATATAGGTTAATTTTACAAGTAACTAATGCTTAAAATTCCTTTACTTTTTCTTTTTTTAAGAAAAAAAGAAACTTACCCTGACTGAAGTGCAGTGGCACTATCACAGCTTACTGCAGCCTCTAACTCCTGGGCTCCAGATAGCCTCCCACCTCAGCCTCTAAGCAGCTGGGACTACAGGCATGCACCCCTACACCTGGCTTAATGCTTAAAATTCTTAAATGCCAAAGCTATTTTTATTTTAACCACTTTTTATTAATATATTCCCAAAACATATGTCTTTTTCTGTCTTAATAAAATACAGTATTGACTGAATGATTCAGTCATTAGGATTAATGGTTCTACTGTGCTGAAATTAAGTGAATTAAGTGAAACTCAATTTACCTCAGGCTAGCAGTTACCAGGATGTAGTGGAAAGAGTGTGGGCTTTGCAACTAGATATAATTGGATTCAAATGATAGTGAGGTGGTCCAAGGTAAATCACTTAATTGTACTACAGTTTCTACAAATGTAAAATGAGGGTTCAGAATATCTACTTTGCAGGGTTGCTTTAAAGATTGAGATTATATTTGTGATGCACCTAGCATAGAGGTCAACACATAATAGGTGCTCAAAAAATGGTAGTACTTGTTGTTACTTGCCTAAACAGCCCTAGACAGTTCTCTCTCTCCTCCATTTTTGCAGTCACTTCTTGCTGCTATTAGTGAGAAGTAATAGTTTCTTTTCTTGTCACAGCTCTCTAATTTACTGCTTCTAATATTCTATGTAGGAAGACACCAGAAAAATTATTCTCATTGTAATGCATGGGATATAAGTGCATGCCATTCAAGGTGTGGTCTGTGAACCAGTAGCATGGGCATCAACACCACCTGTGGGATTGTTGGAAATTCACATTCTCAGGCTCCACCCTAGATCTACTGATACAGAATTTGTGAGGGAGGGGCCCAGGAATCAGTGTCAACAAGCTCTCCAGGTGATTCTTTTGCAGGTTAAAATTTGAGACCATGAATACAGAGTAAACAGGCATTAAGTGAACTGCTTTAGAGCATAGACTTTGTGGCAATAAAATAGCTCCATAGCTCAGAATTTTTTTCTAGTTATTTCTGGATTTTGGCTAGAGAGCTAAAGTTGCCAAAAGATTCTGTTCAAAAGATCTGGAAAAAATGGAGGTATGATTGTATTTGAAAATGTTTCAAAATGACACAGATGATTTAAAAAACAAATATGTCCTGTAAAATTCCAAATAAAACTAATTTGAAAAGGCCAGGTGCAGTGGCTCGAGCCTGTAATCCCAGCACTTTGTGAGGCCGAGGTGGGTGGATCACTTGAGCCCAAGAGTTTGAGACCAGCCTGGGCAAAAAGACAAAACCCTATCTCATTTATTTAAAAAAAAAGTTTTTTTTTTTTAAAAAGAAAAAAAAACTAATAAAAACATAGCCTTAAAATATTATTATAAAAGGGCATAAAAAGTGCTAGAGAATAACTGAAACACTTTGGGAGGAAAACAAAACTAGAGACTAATACCTACATACCTAGTTCTATCTACCTCTATTACTATCTCACCCGCACTATTTGATAATTAGGATTGAAGCCAAAGACAAGACTAGGACTGAAAATAAGAGCAATGTCCCAGTATGGAAAAGGACAGTAGTCAGGTAAGGAGAAGATGTATGGTCAGTTTGCAACTAGAAAACCTGCACCTATTCTTTTTTTCTATAAAGTAGCGATGAGACTCTGTTAAGAGTAAATTAGGAAGAGAGAAAAGTACCGCAGGCTTAAAGACTTGAATATACTTACTATGGAAACAGAAGACGATATTGATTCTGAACATACCTAAAAATTACAGGGCAGCATTTAAAGCTCTACTACAACTTTCAGCAGTACGACAGCGGTTAGACTGAGGCCAGGTTAGCATTTTCCAGTTCAAGAATACCAACAGGCCAAGGGGACAAGGAAACTGAGATAGTTTCCAACTGAATAACTGCTGAAGTTATTGGCTAATGTGACCTAGGCTGGACAGGGAAAGCGAGACAAGGGGAACTTTGGAGTGTGATTTAAAAAAAAACAAAAACAAAAAACAAAGACGGGAGGTTGTCAGTTACAGAGGATGACTGCATCCCCTTTGCCTTTTTTCAGCATGTCAGAACTCCCCCAAAGGATTCCGTTTCTCTGGTTGGCTGGAGGGCTAATGATACAGAAAGATTCTGTTCAAACGACCTGAAAAAAAAATGGAGCCACGTACAGTATTTGAAAATGTTTCAGAATGATGCATGTGATTGAAAAATAGATCACATAGATAGAATAGAGTGGGATACTGGAGTTTCACAGGTGCTTGAAAGCACTCTTGATGATGATAAAAGTCCAAGACAGATGCATGCAGAGTGGTAAGACAAAGTAGAGAAAGGGTACCCTGAGTCAAAAAATGTGAAGCTGGAGTATTGGGTGGCCATTTATCTGGCAAGTGAAGTTGTCTAGAATCATGGTTTTAGGTAGAGAGAAGAGAATAAAAGTTTTTTAAAAGCTTCTGAAGAAAATGGTAAAATAAATCAGAAGCTTGATGAAAGACAAATGACTATGATAAGAGAGGTCAGAGAATGCCAGAACAAGATAGCATGAGCCTTATCCATTTTCTCAATTCTCTTGAGGACCTGTGCTGGGTGTCTCTTGTTAGACTGAATGAGGTTGTACTATATACACTTCTAAAATATGTACAATTTAATTCTCTAAGAATATTCAGAACTAAAGTGAGAAGGCTATACTTCCATTATTGCTATTTTTACCTTCATATGGTGAAGCAGTAAAACCAGATGGGCTTATTACCATAAATCCAGGGCTCATAAGGGACCTTCCTCCACTGCTGGAATGCCTCAGGTACATGATTGACTGTACTTTCTCCTGAAAGATCTTGCCATCTAGAATCCAAATTTTTTTTGAGAGAGCAAAATTTTTAAAAAGGATAAAACAAAAATACAACTTTAAAAGCAGATCATTAAATTCAAATTTTGACAAAAAGATGTTTAAAGAGAACAATATATGGCATACTTTACACTAAGGCACATTTGATATGTGAATACGTACTCTTCACAATTTTTTAGTACAGATTTTGCTGTTGCTTATTATTTCTGGCCACATTAACTTCTATTTTCTTAATTCCAACTGTACTTACAGTTATTTCTATGGTTTAACATTTAACTGTTCACTTTTTATATGTTATTATCACCTCTCAAGGGAGACTGTTCATCTGTTCATTCCTTGAGGAAAGGACTGTGTCTTTTATTTTTATAAATCCCCATCAGTGTCTAATTGTAAAAACTAATCATTTCTGAGCTTCATACTTATAAATTCGACTGCTTGGTTTCTTAAATGGATCACAAATGCAACAAATCTAAATCTGAATCATCTTTTTGCCCTAAATTTACTCCTTCTGTTTTGTTCTTTGGGAAGTTCCCATGTGGGAACCTGGAGCCACCCTTGACTACTACCTTTCCTTTATCCATGGCAAATCAGTCACCAAGTTCTGCTGACTTTTTCTCTTTTTTTGAGACAGCCTTGCTCTGTTGCCCAGGCTGGAGTGTGGTGGCGTGATCTTTGCTCACTGCAACCTCCACCTCCCTGGTTCAAGCAATTCTCATGCCTCAGCCTCTCGAGTGGCTAGGATTACAGGCATGTGCCACCACGCCCAGCTAACTTTTTCTTTTCTTTTTTTTTTTAAGGAGAGACGAGGTTTCACTATGTTGGCCAGGCTGGAGTTGAACTCCTGGCCTCAAGTGATCCACCCACCGTGGCCTCTCAAAGTGCTGGGATTACAGGCATGAACCACCATACCTAGCGTGACTTTATTTTTTGTTTCTTGAACTCTTCTTTTCCCTACTATAGTGCTATAATTCAGGCTTTATCATCTCTCAACTGGATTACTATCAGATTTCTAAATGATATCCTTGATGAACATCTCGTCACTCTCAAATCCTCACAGCTACCAGAATTCGCTCTCTCTCGAATGTCAACTCTTGCTTAAAATCTTCCAGTGACTTTCTATGCCTCCTTATCACCTTGAATAAAATCCAAGCTTCTTGTCCACAAGAATTACCACTATTTGTCCCTAGGCCCCTCCCCAGCCTTGTTTCATAAATTACATTTCAGCAACACCACTTTCTCCCAGTTCCCTGTCAAGCTGTTTCCTTTGCCTGGAAGGCCTTTCTCTCTGATTCCCACTCATCCTTTAAGATTCAGGGCAGGCAAAACCTCCTCTGGGAAATCCCCCTCAGTCTTCATATGCTCTATGCTACCAGAAAACAAAAATGTTGACTTCCTTATCACTGTGCTTTCCATGTGGCATGATATAATCATTTCTTTATGCTCTTTCCCTTAACTAAGCTGTAAGCATCTTAAAAGAGGGGGCCATATTTTACCCATCTTTGTAACTAACCCACTTCCAGAATCTTTGTAATGTGCTGAGACTACCATAAAGTCATGCTATCTAATTTCATTTGGACCTTTACTACTGCTCATTTTATTCATTTACTACGTTTTTTTTCTTTTTTCTTCTTTTTTTTTGTTTTTTGTTTTTTGAGATAGAGGTTTGCTCTTGTCGCCCAGGCTGGAGTGCAATGGCACGCTCTTGGCTAACTGCAACCTCCGCCTCGCAGGTTCAATGATTCTCCTGCCTCAGCCTCCCAAGTAGCTGGGATTACAGGCATGTGCCACCAAGCCAGGCTAATTTTTTTGTATTTTTAGTAGAGATGGGGTTTCGCCATGTTGGTCAGGCTGGTCTTGAACTCCTGACCTCAGGTGATCTGCCTGTCTCGGCTTCCCAAAGTGCTGGGATTACAGGCGTGAGCCACCGTGCCCAGCCCCATTTACTGTATCTCTTAAAATGGCTATTGTACAACTAGTTTTACAATGTAAATTTATGACTCAGCTTTCTTGTAGGTACGTTCTTGCTTTCTTTCTTACCACATTACATTTCCCTGGTTCTTAAAAAAAACTGATTATTCCATCTTTCTCTTTTACTGATTCTTCGTTCTTGTCTTACCCTCCAACTAGTAATATTACCAGCAGTTCTTTCCTTAGCTTTCTCTTACCTTCTCTCTCTCTACTTTTCTTCAGTGGTCTCATCTGTTCTCAGAGCTTCACCTCACTTCTATGTGGACCGCTCCTTATAACCTACCCTTCCTTCTTCATGCTATAACCCTCATTCCCAATTGCCTACTAGAAAATCATATTATAAATAACTGTAGGGAACCTCAAATACAACATATATTATACAATCAAAGCCATTCTCCTTTTTCCTTAACACCCCCAGAGTCATTCCATCCTAAACTTCCTACTTCTCAATTTATCCCTCCTTTCCAGTTCCACTATTACTATGCCCAGATTCTGTTATCTTGTCTCTCATGGACTACTATAATTGGGCTCACTGCCCCTAGTTCCTTATTTCTGAATCCTGCTGCAATAATTTACTTATATCATAGCCTTTGCTCAAAACAAACAAACAAAATCCTTTCAATGACCAATAACTAAAATACAAGTTCAAATTCTCTGGCCTTACATTCAAGGACCTATTTGATATGACTTTCGGGTAAAAATAAGTAAATGGTGGTCTTAAACTATATTTATGGCATTATTTGTCACTACTTCTTTACAGATTCCCTATATATAGGTAAAACTCATTAGTCCTTATTTTTTCTTTCCATTTTTCCTCCCTTTAAAGTCACTGTCTTTACCTAGAACAGTAACTCTCCAATCTACCTATCAAATTCTACTAAAAATCTTCAGTGTCCACATCAGATGCCATGTAACCCATTAAATATTCTCTCCACAGTGGTCGGATGAAACCCTCTGTCCTTTGAAATCTCATTAGTTCTTCTTTTGTGTCTTTTCGATACTTACCAAATATATATATATATATATTTTTTACTGTAGTTATTTGAGTCTATGTCCCCTTTCTCTACTTGGCATTTAGACTCCTTGAGGGCAGAGGCCATGTCTAGTTCATTCTATAACTCTCTGCCCTATCCCAACCCCAATATGTAATTAGAGTAGCACAGAGGCCATTCAAATATCAAACAAATGTGAATCAAGTGGGAAGAATAAAACGAAAGTAGAAATAGACATGATCTAACAAAAATGACTATACCTACCTATGTGCAAAGAAAAGTAGAAGTTCGTGGGATTGTGACAAACGTAAGTATTAGTAGGAGGGTGAACTGCTAAAAGGAAATTGAAGATAATTGTCAATAATTCCAAATCTGGAGGAGATCCAAGGACTTCTGCTATAATTTTCACAAATGATCTACAAACCTCTCGGGGCATGGGTGTGAGTTGCCCCTCTTTGTGTTCCTGAAAAAATAAAAATCAAACTCTCTTTAGATTTAAAGAATTGTCAACTTAACTAAGATTTTTCATTTAGGCAAAATATTCTTTTTAAGGTAGAATTCTGTTGGTTTACTAATCTAGTCTGACCGTATTTACCATTACCATAACAACTCATTAAATTATTTCCTAATTCAAGCAATCTTGTTATTAAAAATTCATTAACACAGATGGCAACTTAATTCTAGCCCATTTATCTTAATTAACTGAGGCAAACTTATACTACAACTCTCACAAGCATGGACTCAAAAGCCAGACTGCCTAGGTTTGCATTCTGGTTTCTCCACTCACTAGCCATGTGATCTTAGGTACGTTATTTAACATCTGCATTCTTCACTTTCTTTGTCTATGTGAGTAATACTAGTGCTACTTTACAGAGTTGTTATGAGGACTAAATAACATAAACTCTTAGAATAGTGTCTTGCATATAGGTAAGCCCCATATAAATGTTAGTGATAAACTACAGTCACTACTATTACTATTGCTACTACCTTTTCTTCTTCTTTTACTACTATTACTATTTATTACTATTAGTAATATTAGTATGGGATTAGGACATAAAACTTTTGATAGACAAAACTCATTACACTAACACAACATGCTCCAGTTTACGAAGCTCTTTTTCACAACAGCTCTAGGAGAGGTTTTAGCCCTAATTTCTAGAATATGAGGCACAAAGTGGTTATTTGACTAGTGTAAACCACACATAAAATATGTAGGTAGTATAATTATAACTCAAACTTAGGCCTCTGAACTCTTTCTACTGCACCATTTACTGTCTGGAATAATGAGACTTGGCAAAATGCCAAGAAATTACTAACAATAAAGCTATATATAAATAAATTGCTTATATCCTCCAATTCCATCTCCCCAGTGGGTAGCAGCTGGTCTTCAGATTAAGGGCATGGGAGGCAAACTTCCTCATCTTTCATCTTCCTATGTCCAAATATATATCTCTACATCTACTCTTCTCACTTACTCTTGTGTTTACTGAATTGGAGTACTTAAAATGTAGATGTTAATTCTGAAACAATTAAGTTTGACTATCTCAGATATAAGAAGAGAACACTGAGTCTACAGAAGAAAACACAAAGCTCCTTTGCCAAGATCTCATAGATGTCAAGTGGCAAAGCTAAGACAGGAACATAGATCTCATGACTTCCAATTCAGAACTATTTCTGCTACGACCATCTGCATTTCTTCTAAATCATACTCCATGTATCTTCTTAACTTTCTTGGTTGCAGCATCAGTGATTCATTCCCAAGTCCAGCCCAGGTTACTTCTATCCTGCCCTCTCCACTGACTCTGTCAATAGTCACTGGTATTCTATTTTACTATTTTTTAATCCCTTAACTTTACCTTCTGTGAACATTCTGTTTCTGTCTTTGCTTTTGCTGCTGGACTTTTTAATAATCATTTATTCTCACTGCCTTCAGTGATCCGCCACACATGCTATCCAAAGTCCCTGAAATCTGGCTCTTGCTTTATCCATGCTATTGAAATCTTGTAAGTCATTAAGAATTTCTGAGTCAATGGCCCTTTATCTGCCTACATTTTCTCTGAACTTTCTGTATCATTGGTTCAAGGTATCACCTCCTTCTCTACATGTTCTTCCCCCTCTGCCCATCTCTGGTTTTCACTTTACTGAGTTTCCTCTTAGCTTTTCAATTACTCTTTCTATGTCTCTTTCAGTAGCCCCTTTTACTTGTTTCACATCCTGAAAATGGGTATCTCCTGAGGTGTAAACCTCAGCCCTCTGATTCTCTCACTACATTTCTCTGCCTTGGAGTGTTTCTCTATTCTGATGGCTTCACTATTACTAGTTCACTGTTGCTGAATGTCCTGCTGTAATTTCAAACGTAGAATACAAAAACTACAAAACTTATAAGTTTGCTTCTTTTTTTTTCTGATAAAATTACTGTTTTTCTGGTCTCCCGCCTAGAAATTTTTATGTTATATTTGACTCCTCCTGAAGCTCCATTTAAACAGAATCAAGTCCTATGAATTCTATCCTCATAATCTGTCTCACATTTGCTCCCTACCTAAACACTCCCATTCTAATCACCAGGGTTCAGGTTCTTTATGCTGTACTCACAAACAAATGAAACTGCCTTACATCCAATACACTACCAATTTATTAATCTTCCTGAAGTGCATAAACACTCTGAGGTATCTTAAAGGCAAAGACTAAGTTCATTTCTTTATAAACTTCCCACAATACCTGACATAAAGCTATGCTTAATAAATAGCTGTTAATTTGATAGGTGGGCTCTTTGAACAAACAAGGGTAAAAAACCATACATGTAAGGAAAAAAAAATTTGTACCTATATTTTTTTCTAGAATTTTTGAAAATAATACAAAAGTGAAAAAACATACGGAACTCTCCAAGTTTGTAAGTGCCACTTTTCTGACATGCAAAGACTGAATATCACATTGTCATATGAACTTAATGAAAATTGGCCAATACATTTCAAAATGGATACGCAAAGGAAAAAATCTTGAGGAAAACTGATATATAAATGACACATAAAACACTCAGTAAGCAAGCGTCCTGAAAGATCAATCAAGATATTCTATTCCCTACAACAACAGTCTAATTTACCACAGGGGCCAAGAAAGGCAATAAAATGTTTTTGTGTTTTTGGAATTCATTCATTTAACAAATACTTCTCAGATGCTCAGGTGTGTCAAGTACTGACATTACAGTGTGATTTAAAACAAAACAAAACGAAAACCATATCCTTGCTTTCAGGAGACTTACAGAAGGAAATCAACCATAATTCCATAAATAACTAACAAACTATGTACATAGTGTATAAAGGGGAAAAGACTAATTTATACGGAAAGGGCAGGGAAGGTATCTCTCAGGAAGTAAGTCTTAAGTTGCCACATGGAGGATAAGTAGGAGCTGGCCAGATGAAAAGAATGGGATCAATAATTGTTAAAGCAAAAAGAATACCATGTACTCTGAGACAGAAAAAAGTCTTACTTGTTTAAGGAAGGGAAAGAAATCCAAGGAGGCTGAGTACCATAAGATGAAGCTAGAATGGTAGCTAGATCATATAAGCCTTCTCATATTAACACTTCTTATAGATGTTATCACAGATTTTGAATTTTAGCCCAACTATAATGAAAAGCCCTTAGTGCCACTGAAGCAAGGGCGCTCAAAATATAAAATATTACTGATCTCATGGAATATCTGTACTTATCTAACTTGACAAAGTTCTAATAGATGCCTCAGACATTAAAAAAAAACTTGGAAAAATTGTCTAATATACCCACCAAGCAGACATGTATTGATGCCTTTTATCTGCTTGGTTGGTATACTAGATGATATCAATAAAGGCAGAGAAAAAAATTAACTAAAAGGGCCACAGCATAGACATTACAATGTAACTGATAAAATTAGTGTCACTTTTCAATAAAAATTTTGGATACAGTTTAAAATGCTAATTCTAGTATATAAAATAGACCTTTAGCAAGTTTATACTTATTAAATCAATACATATTTGTAAATTTTTATTTAAAGAATATGGAACAAGTTAAAATTCATTAACTATTCTTGCTGTTCAAGGCACTACAAAACTATTGTTCTATCCCAACATAAAGAAACATCTAAGAAATTTAGTAATTGTACTTTTGTAATTGAGTTAGGAATTATGACAGTGTGATGATCAAGTTGTAAGATGCAGCAGCTGAAAAACTCCTATACTATTTATTGAAAGAAGAGAATCTGGAGAGAAGAGAAGATGGGGAAAAAAAAGTCCCATTGAAAGTGTCACAAAAATTTGATGTTCATAGTATTATTAAACAACTGTGGAAAATATTTCCAAAAGTAAAGTTACATAAAAAGTACCTGCAAAACCTGACAAGTCAGTAGAAAGTGATGAACCACTTGAGCTTTCAATAACTGCTTAATATTAAACATCTGCTGGTGGTGATCTGCTCTGATGAGGACTTCTAGAGCCGCTAACAAAGTTTCCCAAACACCTTGCTGAGGAGACAAACACACACCAGTAAGCACATATGTACTGAAAAATATGCAGCATGCTTTTTGGAAGACACACAACGTGCAACAATTTAACATTGTATATATATTCAGTATCAAAGACTACATGTCTGCAAAAAGCCAATGTCAAAATTTATTCCCTATTATTTTTTGTTGCCAATAGGCTATTTCTAAATAGCTATGTTGAATGCAATATTGTATTAGGTGCTTTCCTACATTACCCTTTCTGTGGCATTAAATGTATTTTCAAAAGATGAATTATCAAGAGGGATTGTTCAAATTAGAGAAGCACACCCATTACCAATGTTATTGTTTTTAAATAATTTATGTTCAAAGAGTGTTGTTAAAAATGTATACATTTCAATACCAATCTGCATATGCAGCATTTAACCAAATAATTTTAGAACAAATCATACTAAATCAAAAAGTCATCGACAATGTGAAAATTCTGCATTTACTTTCAAGTTCAAATGATAGAATTCTCTGCATGATTACAAACTATGCACTTCAAAGAGTAGTTAGCATCCTTTGACAGTGCCTTAAAATGCTTCTCCCATATTGAATCAATCTTAACTTGTCCATAATACTAGAGAAAAAAAGAGATCTTATACTGATAACTAATATTGAAAGATAACCTTCCCTTCATCTTATCATCCTAAGTGACCTTTCAATAAACCTTTTAACAAAAAGCAAAATTAACTGGCTTGGGTTGCAGAGCCTACTATTTCTCCTGCCATTATCTGGCAAGAATGAACCAAGATATTGATAGACTTAATCATACTCTTCTACCCAGGGTCTCTCTCTTTCTAAGATAGAGCCAAGATGTTCTAAAAGAAAAAGCCACATGAAAACCAGAAGACAAGGCAGCCAAAGTATGAAAACATGATTCAATCTGAAAAGTAGTACCAAGATAAAATAGTGCCAACGTAAACAAATAGCAACAACAAAAAAAGAAAAACCAGACTTAGTTCAAAAATAATTAATTACATAAGAAAACCTTATTTCAAATCCATAGAAGTAATATGTGTCTTATCACTTTCAAATTCAATTTAAAAATGTTTCTTTTAAAATCAAACAACCCCACATTTGCCTGCTCTTTGAAGCACTTGGTCCAACTTTGTCCAAGTTAGATTTTCCAACTTGCAACTGAGCATATTCTTTATTACACATTTATACTGCTTTTGATCCAATTTGTTTACATATGCTATCCCCATAATTATTTGCTTTCTCCCTGCAATATTATACATATTTTAATCTATCTATCTTATCTATCTTTTGTTTTTTTAGATCTGAAAGTAAATATTTATTCAGAGTGAGAAAAGGAATCACAACAAATCACAAAGTTTAAAAACTGAAAAGTACCATGAATATCACAAAATCCAGGAACATGGTAACAGTTGGCTGTTGGACATGCCTTTCAAAATACTTTTCTCTGTTTTGTGGCTGCATACTCTTTAATTGCCTCTTCATATAACAATTTTGTAATATAATTTTCTATAGGAAGAATAGAAAATTCTCTTTCCTCTAGCATATCTGAACTAAATTTATTTTTATTACTAATAGATTAGAAAAGGGTTTTTTTTTTTTTCCTTTTGCCAGGTGTGGGGGCTCACACCTGTATCCCAGCACTTTGGAAGGCCAAGGCAGGAGGATTGCTTGAGCCCAGGAGTTTGAGACCAGCCTGGGCAATATAGTGAGACTTCATCTCTACAAAAAAATAAATAAATAAATAAAAATTAGCTAGGCATGGTGGTGCACACATGTAGTCCTAGCTACTTGGGAGGCTGAGGTAGGAGGACTGCTTGAGCCTGAGAGGCAGAGGTTGCAATGAGCCAAGACGGCGCCACTGCACTTTAGCCTGGGTGACAGAGTGAGATTCTGCTTCCAAAAAAAAAAAGGGAGTCTTTTTTCAACCTCACAACTCATTACTGGTAATGTGTAAATTTTTAGGGACTGTTGGCAAGTTGGGAAAAACCATTTTTTAAAAAATTCTAAAGGTATATATATTCTGAATTGCTCCATAATAATATTTGATGATAATCTTGTTATATTCTAATTAGTTCTAGACAATCTAGTTTTCTTTTTCTTGCAAAAATCACCAATACCTACTAGAACCCTGCCACACTTAGAGCAAACAGTCTACACTAGAACTAAGAAGGCTGTATGAGCCTATACCATTACGACTGCTTAAAACTGGGGCAGAAAGGAAACAACCCTATACTCATTCCCTGACTGGGTCCTTGTGAAGACCAGACCAGCCATTCTAGGTGCTGAGATGTAGTGTCTACATCTAAGATCAATCTATGTTGCTTACTTTATACTTACGATGAAGCCTTCCCCTATATACCATGGTCTTATCTCTAACTCCTGGCCAGCGTGGCTCCCCTAGTTAGAAGTGTATCCATTTCCCTCTCCTGGACCTGACTCCCCTGACTCTTAGCAGGCTCCCCTTTCAGAGTTTATGGTAAATGCAAGACTTCGACTAATCCAAATAAGCCCATATGCTCCTGCCTGACTGCAGTATTCTTAGCCAGCCCAAGTTTGATTTTGACTCTCTAGCTCAGCGTTCCCCATGGCTGTTCAAAACTTTGCATGGAAAATAAGTGCCAGATTTCCATTTATAATAAACATTACATTGAAGTAATTAATTATTTCCTTCAGAATCATGATTAGATAAATATTTAAAAGAATATGCTGGCTGGGGGTGGTGGCTCATGTGTGTAATCCCAGCATTTTGGGAAGCCAAGGCAGGCAGATCACTTGAGCTCAGGAGTTCAAGACCAGCCTGAGCAACATGTGTGAAACCCTGTCTATATCCAAAATACAAAAACTTAGCCAGGCATGGTGGCACACATCTGTGGTCCCAGCTACTTGGGAGGCTAAGGTAGGAGTATCATCTGAGCCTGGGGGTGGAGGTTGCAGTGAGCCAAGATCACTCCACTGCACTCCAGCCTGGGCGAAAGAGTAACACTCCATTTCAAACAAAAACAAAAACAAACAAAAAAACGAGTACACGCTTCTATTCACAGTAGCTAAAATGTGGAAACAATCTAAGTATCTCTAAACTGATGAATGGATGAGCAAAATGTGGTAAATATATAGAATGGAATATTATTCATTCTTAAAAAGGAAATTTGGACATATGCTACGGCACAGATGAGCCGTGAAGACATTATGCTGAGTGAAATAAGCTAATCACAAAAAGACAAATACTATATGATCCTACTTATATGAGATCCTTAGTCAAAAGCAGAATGGTGGTTTCCAGGGGCTAGAGGAAGAGGGGGAACAGGGAATTACTGTTTAAAGGGTACAAAGTTTTGGTTTTACAAAACAAAAAAGATTTACAGAGATGGATGGTGGTGATGGTTGGACAACACTGTAAATGCACTTAATGCCACCGAACCGAAACTTAAAAATGCTTAAGATGGTAAATTTTGTGTTATATGCATGTTATCACAATAAAAAATAGAAAAAGTACATATTACATGCCTCTGCTTTATTCCATATCTTCCAGTCAAGCAACAGTTCCTCTAACAGCTTAACATCTTGGATTATAGCATTAGAGTCTACATCCAACTTAAACTCTCCATTTTCATTCATATAAATAATATCTTCACCACAGCATCCTTCGAGAAGGGTCTATAGAAAATTAGCATTAATATAAGATGCATTAGTAATTGGTTAATCAAAAAGTTCAACAGAAACATTAAGCTTTCAATTTTAGCAATCATTAAATTCAAAGGAAAGCTAGTAAATAATTCACTTCACAAAATATCTTTAACTTGTTTTGTAAAACAATTCAGATAAATAGAAAATTCCAAACTTACAAATATTTTTAAGTGAGTACTCAGGTTCAAACATGGAGTAAAACAAACAGCACTCATTTTTTATGTTTTAAATTGAATTAATCTTCTATTAGGCTTTAAAACCTTTTCAAAAAAGTAGTAAGGATTCATGCCACAAATGTATGGATCTTGCAGTTTAAAGAGGTAGGGGTGGGGGCAAGGGTAGAGTAATCATCTTTTGCCTTAGTACTAGAAATCTCAGAGAGAAATATTTTCACAATGTTACCAAATGCTTTTATCTAGAAAAGTATTTAAATATATGATGATAGCGAGATAATAAAAATGAGCACGAATATCTGTGACTTTAAAAACTAACTTGTAGCAGCAGTGCCTAATGGAATGGTATGCCTCTAGGTGTCTAGAGAACTGGGTTCTCTGCCATAATGGTG
Source organism: Mandrillus leucophaeus (assembly GCF_000951045.1). Lineage (NCBI taxonomy): Eukaryota > Metazoa > Chordata > Mammalia > Primates > Cercopithecidae > Mandrillus > Mandrillus leucophaeus. The sequence goes on from NW_012103953.1 coordinate 103,032, forward strand.
GGGGCTAAAGCAAAGATCTTATCAGTCTATGGAATGAGGGGACAGCATGGGAGATATCTATGGCCCACCCAGATCTAAAATTCAATGAGTTTATTTTTTCTTACTTTTAAAAAATGCTTTAAAGAAAAGAAAAATGTAATTATTTAAATGATGAAAAGAACTAGAAGAATACCTTAGTTTTATTAACTATACACTAATAAGTTTCCTCCATTTTCTTCAGGAATAACTGAAACACAAAACTATTATTGGAAGACTTTGATGATGAGATGAGTATCATTGCATATGAAACTATAAAAATAAATTTTATGAAGACATACCTTCAAAATGTAAAACCCAACAATGCATTTTTGTTTGATCAACACCTGATGAATCATAGAGAGTCCATTACAATTTTCTAATTCATGTACTCTTTGTTGGTTGTATTTAATTAATGAGAGTATAACTCGCAGTGCTAATGCTTGAGTTTCTTCACAGCTACTGAGTTCAATGACCTAAAAAAAAATGGGTGGATATAGTTTTCTCCCAATTTGCTGAGAGTAAAAATGTAACGTTTATAATCTTCCACTATGTAACATCAATCCAGCAGTTTCTACAAAGTATTTTTTTAATGCTCATACTCTACCTATTTAAGGATTGTGAATAAACAAAACTGAGAGTAAGGCATACATTCCATGTTCTATAGTCTCTTCCATATGCTATAGTATACAATGACATGAACAACCTTAGCGGTCAGTAGCATTTTATAACTGGTGATCTGAAGTGTCATAAGTTTTTGATAAATTAGTCAACAGACAAACAGGCTCTGCATTATGTAGTAAGGGAGACAAAAAGAAGTAAAATACATGATACTTGTTCCCAATGGGGTCTACTTTTCTGTCAAAGAGATAAGAGGCTAAAAACCACATGTTGTGCCTTGTACTTCAATTTACTTCAACCAACACTTTCTGACAACTACTATATACATAAGAAACACATACTTATTATCACGCTAAAGGCCAAAGAAGAATGAGACAATAGGTATGCCAGGAGAGCACAGAAACCATTCTGACCCCTCTCTGCTTGGTTTAGGGGAAGGCTACACAGAGATAAGATGGCCAAGGAAGAGAGCCAAATCCTGGAAGCAGGAATAAAGGGGTGGCTGGGGGCAGGGCACAGCCAGGGGAAGGGTGAAGGCCTAAATTAGAAGTTCAGAGTACATCTAGGAAGCTACAGGTTGCCTCTTTGGCTGGATTGTAGAGACCAGGCTCACAAGGCAGGTTATGCATGTAAGGATTTTAAGGACACTGAATTTTATTTTTGTAGGGGAGGAGGAAGGATACTGAACAAGGTTTCTAAGTTTTAGACTTAGAAACATACTTTAAAAGTCTTACTGGCAAGATACTAAACATATAAAGATAAAAATGTCAACATTTTATCTAAGATCCAATCTTTATGTAACTAACAAAATTATATTCAATACCTTGATGAAAGAGAAGAAAACAAGGATATACATTTTGAAACTATACAGTGGTACAAAAGATCACAAAATATTGGTGAGGAGTCAAAGGGCTTTTGATTTTAAAACACTAGGAGAGAATCTATTCAACTAGACAGTAGATTTAAAAAATATGAAAAAAGAAGAGGTGAAGAAGAAAAGACAGATTACAGAGAATGGGGGATCAAATGCTAACAAAATATTTGTAAGAACCCTAACAACAACAAATGCTCATATGCTTCTTATTGCAAAATTAATCAAAGATGCTTCCATTAAAGAAAGCTAGATAGGGAGACTATGAAAACCTGATAATGTTGCAGAAGTTATACTTCGGGATAAAATGAAGATGGCATTCCGAGGATGAAGGAAGATCAAAGCTGCTTTAATTAAACAGGGATGTGGACCCAGAGAAAGTAGAAATGATTTTTACCAAAGTGAGACTATTTGTGCTCCCTAATATAGGTTTCAGCAATCCCTGAAATAGTCTATAATTACTGTCTACTCTGTATCAGGACAGATAATTAAATGATTTATTCTAAAATGGTACGTATGGCCTGAGGCAAACTTTGTATTTCTCCTTTTTGAAAAAACTCCAAACCCAAACAAAGTTTTGTTTTTTTTTTAAAAAAAAACATACTTGCTGACCCTTAGTTTTTTCCTATGCATTGGAAACATTTAAGGAATAAAAGCTTCATAAATTTTATTTTTAAAAGTATCCTCCTTTCAAATTAAAATCTTGTACATTTAACATTTAATTGTACTAATTGCATTCTTGGTTAATAGAAAACTTCTAAAATATTCATAAATTAGAAGAAACCTGAATCATCTATGGCTGAAAGCTTAATAACATATTTAATATATAATTTTTTATCTTAAAAGTTTAATATAGTTGAGTGTAGCTTTTTCGTGTGGTCCAAAAGAAATCCTTTATCAATAATAAGTAAGTCATTTCTCTTTAGACAAAACTATAACCAGTGATTCTTACCCTAGCAAAGAGAAAAACAAATACACCAGTTCCACCAATTTCGTGCAGAATGCCTTGAATGGTTTTATATTCAGTAGGTTGGAGATTCTTTAGATGATGAGGTTCTAATAAGATGCTCTGAACTTCTTTTGAGCTGAAGGGTCTTTGAGAGAGTTGGGTTTTCATTTGACCTTTAAGTCTAATCACTGGCTCATAGATGGTGTACTGAGCAGGACAGTAAGTTGTATAAACAACTGAAAGACTTTCCTGAAACACAAATATTTTCATTCAGTAATGACACAAAGTTTAAAATGCAAGCTATCAACTAGCAAGTAAGTATTTCAAAGTGAAAACACACTCAACTGATCCTTTTCTTTGTTTAAAAAACAACAGCTACTACACTAAACAAAGATAAACATTAGAAGCAAGGCTGCTTCCCACAAAGCAAATGATCAGTGATTTATTTAGCAGTGATCAATTGTATAGATCACACCAAGGTTGAGAAGGATTCCAGCTTTGTTTGGTTTAGAATAAATATTAAATTATACTATTACTACTAATATCAACTAAGTCTTAAACCACACTTACTACATACCAGGCACTATTCTAAGTACTTAAAAATATTGGGAACTCAGGGTCAGGTCAACTTTTCTGAAATTTTTGCTCTGCATTTGCTCAAGGGCTGACTATTTATTTAAAAGCAACTCTAAACTAGATCTTTCTTTCTACTGGAATAAAATTTCGGATTGTCAACGGTCAGCACACCGAACTAAAATAAAATAGAACTTCAAATATTTCTCCCAGGCAAAGGATAGTTTCCATCAGTGTGTGGCTCCCTGTCAAGATTCTCTAAACTATTTTAAAAATTAAAGTTAATTTTAAATGCAGAATGTATGTTTTTCTTAGAGACAGGGTCTCGCTCTGGCACCCAGGCTGGAGTGCAGTGGCATGACCATAGCTCACTGTAGCCTTGAACTCCTAGGCTCAAGGGCTCCTCCCACCTCAGTCTCCCAAGCAGCCAGGACTACAGGCACCTGCCACCACACCAATTTTTTTTTTTTTTTTTTGGTAGAGACATGGTCTTGTTATGTTGCAGGCTAGTCTCAAACCCTTGGCCTAAAGTGATCCTCCTGCCTGTGCCTCCCAGAGTGCTGGGATTATAGGTATGAGATTATAGGTATGAACCTTGGTGTCTGGCCCATAGTGTACTTTAAGGTGGTTTTAGTGGTAGTGGATGCCAAACTCAGGCTCAGGAAATCATATAGATTCAGTGTCTTCTCTCAGAACTGGATGGGGGCCTTTCTCTCTCTCTTTCTTTCCAAGACGGAGTCTTGCTCTGTTGCCCAGGCTGGAGTACAGTTGCATGATCTCAGCTCACCGCAGCCTCTGCCTCCTGGGTTCAAGCAATTCTCCTGCTTCAGCCTCCTGAGTAGCTGGGATTACAGGTGCATGCCACCACACCCAGCTAATTTTTTATTTTTAGTGGAGACAGGGTTTCACCATGTTGGCCAGACTGGTCTCAAACTGGCTGGTCTTGAACTTCTGACCTCGGGATCTGCCTGCCTCAGCCTCCCAAAGTGCTGGGATTACAAACAGGAGCCACCGTGCCTGGCCTGAGGTTTATTTATGACCCACAGCAATCAGACGTGCCATCCAGTGTATCTGTGCACCAGCTAAACCAATTATACTCTCTGTTGTGTATGATTATGCTGGAAAAGCAAAGTTTCAAACCTACAGTAGTTTCAATCAGAAATCTGACACCACACCCTGACATGAGGGTACCATTTCTTTTTTTTTCTTTCTTTCTTTTTTTGAGACGGAGTTTCACTCTTGTTGCCCAGGCTGGAGTGCAATGGTGCATTCTCGGCTCACTGCAATCTCCGCCTCCTAGGTTCAAGCGATTCTCCTGCCTTGGCCTCCTGAGTAGCTGGGATTACAGGTGCCTGCCACCATGCCCGGCTAGTTTTTGTATTTTTAGTAGAGACGGGGTTTCACCATGTTGGCCAGACTGGTCTCAAACTCCTGACCCGAGGTGATCCGCCTGCCTCGGCCTCCCAAAGTGCTGGGATTACAGGCGTGAGCCACTGCGCCCGGCCGAGGGTACCCCTTCTCCCTGACCATTCTTTCACAAACTTGTAACTCCCAAATTACTAAATTGGGCTTAAAGAATTTGCTCTCTAAAAATAGTTTTCACATAAAGCCCTCAGAATTTTCATTCATGATAATTTATGCTGAGTTTTGTAACTTATATGACCTATATACTGTTCAGGAAAAATAAAAGGATTAGGGAAATTTTTTTATGAAAACTAATGCATTAACTGAAAACTACTGAGTTAAAGTTACTACTTGAACAAACATCTGTGTGAGCTCCTCAATCTCCCTAAGGCAGAGGTTCTCAAAGTGTGATCCTCAACCAGCATCAGCATCACCTAGGAACTTATTAAAAATGTAAATTCCAGGGTCACACTTCAGACCTATTACATCAGAAGCTCTGGACCAGCAATCTATATTTTAACAAGCCCTCTGGATGATTCTGGTGCACATTCAGGTTTGAGAAACCATTTCCCTAAAGGATGTTTTCTTAATGGTGAGACATTTAGGATAGGATCATTCTTTGTTGTATAATAGTGTTCATGTACTGTAGAACATTTAGCATCCCTGTCCCTTACTACCCAATAATTACTGACAACCACATTTACCCTCCCCACAACTCAACAACAACAACAACAAAATACATTCCAAAACAGTAGTCTCCTTCAAGTAGGAAATACCTGTACTTCTCACAAGAAGCAAGAGAAAGAGGAACCCAGTTTCATGGCCAGATCTACCAGATTTTAGTAGATTTTCTAAGACTATGAAGGCTCAGTTTTCTAGTTGCTATAATGAAAAACCTCACCACTAGCTCCTAAATTGTATACCAGTAGAACAAAATATTGGAATAATATATAAAAATCAATAGAGTCTCATGTAAGCAGAATTAGCAATACTTTGAAAGCAAAATTCCTATTTGTACTGATATTAAACAATACGTTTTTTAGGCCAGGCATGGTGGCTCATGCCTGTAATCTCACCATTTGAGGGGCTGAGATGGGAGGATCGCTTGAGGCCAGGAGTTTGAGATCCGTCTGGGCAACATAGCGAGATTCCATCTCTACAAAAATTTAAAATTAGCCTGGTGTGGTGGTGCCTGACTGTAGACCCGGCCACCTGGGAGGCTGAGGTGGGAGGATCATTTGAGCCCAGGAGTTCAAGGCTGCAGTGAGCTATGATCACACCACTGCACCCAAGCCTGGGTGACAGAATGAAATCCTGTCTCTTAAAAAAAAAAAAACAATAAAATATAAAAAAGAGTAGGTTTTCTAAGATCTGAATATACGTAACTAAAACTAACATTATAAATGGATATTATTTATTTATAAGTATGGGAAGAAAATATAAAGAGCAACATTTTTTAGGAGTATGTCAAACTAACAAGTGTTATTTTCACTGTATCATAAACATTTTTCCTGAATAATTGGTAGGTATAAAATAAACTAAACTGATAAACTTTTTATGGAAATATAATTTCAAGGAAATGGAGACATAAATATAAAACCTGAAACAAATTTTGAAAGAAGGTCAAAGTGTTTCAACTTTTTTCAGAAAAAAACATAATTCTAAGATAAGAAAATGTTAAGGAACCACATGAAAATCTTTAGAAATCTAATTCATAACTATACATTTCAATAAATACACCTAAATACAGTTGTTACTATAAAATTAAAACTTATAAAATTAAAACTTACAATTAAGAGACCAATATCCACATCTTTCTTGGTCATAAAAAGTTCTCTGATTTGTTCACATCGCAAAATTTCTTTATTAATATATTTGGAGTAGTCATTCACTGGCTTGCCATACTTACATGGCATTACAGATGTATGGTTGGGCCCACAAGCATACAGATAAAAGGCCTCTTGTGAACCAACCTTAGCTCCTGAATAGCAGAAAAATAAAGTTAGTTATTTAAAACACTCTAACCAGAATTTTTCATAAAAAGCAAGAAACCAGGAGTTATTTTTTTTAGCCAGATTCTTTCAGCTGTTCACTATATTTTATGAAATTGATAAAGCCTCAATTTCCAAATTGGTGTAATGAGAAAATAACCTATGCCAACTATGATGGAAGATGAATTAATGTATATAAAGTTAATCGTGAAGCTTTTAATTAAATCATAATATTTCTATTTACTCCTTAGCCAGAAAACAGGTTTTCTGATTTATTTTACTTTTTTTTTTTTTTTTTAAATAATGGAAGCTGTATCTTGGTAAATTCCATTTCTAACTAAAATTTGAATCAATATCTTTATTCCTTCCTATTTAGTCAATAAACACTGTCTGAATGCTATTATGTATCAGGTTTAAGGACATATTTTTAAAAATCATATATCTCATTTTTCCCTAAAATTTGATATTTGTATAAGAAATAATAAAATTATAAAGGAGACAACCAAGATAAGTTTACTAGTCACGATACTACATTATCCAGTATAAAAAAACACTAATTTAATATGAGATTTTCTTTTTTGAGGGTGGAAGAAATACATTTTTATATTAAATGTATGTATCAATTGTAACACACAACTAGATTACAAAAATGTTAAAATATTTTAAAAGTATATCTTAGAGTCTTGGAAATACAGTACTTATTAAACACAAGCAAAGGAACAGAGATACATATTTTAGCCAGGTTAATTTACTTAGTTTAATACTTGTTAACTGAGAAAAAAAACTGGAAATGTTTCAAAGGAAAAAATCTCACTCTGTCGCCCAGGTTGAAGTGCAGTGGTGCAATCATGGCTCACTCACCATTGAAGAGAAGCAAATTTCCCAGGTCCCATTTTCCAGCTAACTGCAAAAACTCTTCTTGGGATGATAAACAATGGCCAATCATGCAAAATGTTTTATTGCTATCAGATGACAAACTTGTTTTTCTTGGAAGCATAAAATCCAAAGTAACATCAGGCTTCCTACATTAAAAACAAAGTTAAAGCAACGACTTTAGGAAGTACTAGTACTAAGTATTTTTAAAGCATGAATATTTAACAATGGAGAATTCTTCAACAATTTTCTTGGGTCATTACCAGCTGGCACTGGGGCACAAGAGGAGGGCTAATTGTTTGTCTCTTGGTCAAAGGTACTGCAGAAAGAGGGGAGCCAAACAGGGATACCTGATGCTCCCACAGCAGGCCATGGGAAATGTGATGAGACATTTGCTGCAAGTTTTCTCTGCCATTTGACTTCCACATATGCACCTTCCTGGTTTACAGATACAAACCAACCACCTCCCCTTAATTTTGCCAAGAAGTCTCCCATCTTGACAAACAATTCCAAAAATTGGAATCCATGACATTCCAAAAATGTTATGTCATCTATGAGGCCTCTGAAAACTAATCAGTAAAAACATAACTTCTTCAAAATTTCTTCTGTCTAGCCACTGAAATGTCAATGCTTTCTGCATTTTCTGTTTTCTTAATGCTAAGTGATTACGCAGCTTTTGATTAGTCTCTTTTGCTTCATGGATAACGGTGAAGGAATGCTTACAAAAGACAGAGTTCTGGCAAAGGCAAAATAAAGCTTTCTCACAGAAAGACACACAAAGCAGGGAGGACTTCATCAACTAGTGAAACCACAGAGCTCTACCCCTAGTTTAGGAATGTTTTAAACTCCATTTTAAGATAATAAGGGTAATCTATAAAGGCAAAGTCTAAATAAAATTTGTAAGATGAAGACAGGATAAGCTAACATAGGTAGCTCTTAATGAGAAATCCAACTTTGTATATATTTATTTTAAAAGTTTTGCCTAAGACTCTCTGTTTCACATATAACAGATAAACTTAACTATTTTAATGTTTGTTTTTTTTTTTAAATAAAGGAAAGATGTGAGATACGTTCAATGACATACTTCTCCTTGACCAAATAAATGGCTATGACTGAAACTCCTCTATCACCATCTAGTGGCATTATGACTTAATATAGTTTTAAATTTTTTATTTTAAAAAATAAGAGTGTTTCAATGAGAACACATGGACACAGGGAGGGGAACATCACACACCAGCGCCTGTCAGCAGGTGTCGGGGCAAGAGGAGGAAGAGCATCAGGACAAATACCTAATGCATGTGGGGCTTAAAACCTAGATGATGGGTTGATAGGTGCAGCAAACCATCATGGCACATGTATACCTATGTAACAAACCTGCATGTTCTGACATGTATCCCAGAACTAAAGTAAAATGAAAATATAATATAATAAAATAAAAATAAAATAGTGTTTTTAAGGGTGAAAGAAAACCTACTGCAGGATGAATGCAAAATGAATTAAACAAATATTAAGTATCTACTATGTGCCAAATATTTCTGCCATATTTGTAAGCTGTTAATAACAACTAAGAAAGTATTAACTCATTTTCAGTATTGTTACCTTATTTTAAAAGGCCTTTTCAAATGTACTCTTTTAGAAATTCTTTTTTTTTTTTTTTTTTAATTGAGACAGGGTCTCGCTCTGTCACCCAGGCTGAAGTGCAAGGGTGCAATCATGGCTCACTGTAGCCTTGACTTACTGGGCTCAGGTGATTCTCCTGCCTCAGCCTCCCGAGTAGCTGGGACTATACAGGTACGCATCACCATGCCCAGCTAAGTTTTTATTTTTATTAGGGTCAGGGTTTTTCCATGTTGCCCACGTTGGTCTTCAATTCCCGGGCTCAAGCAATCCTTCTGCCTCGGCCTCTCAAAGTGCTGGGATTACAGGCATGAAGCACCATGCCTGGCCTAGAAATTATTCTATAGCTTATAAGGTGATGAAGATATTATAGCACCAAGTTTAAGTCAACAGAATAAAATATTTGTTCTTGGTCACTTGCTCTGTTAACCAATGAAATTAACTTGTGCCAAATGGCAAACAATTCTCTCAAAGGAATGTAGACCTAAGTGGGTGGGTAAAAAAACAGAGTGATGTGTGAATCAAGTGACTATGTTTACTAATTTCAGACTGTCCACAATAAAAATCTAATTTCTCATTCTGAACATGTCTAATAGTTTATGGTTCCTATACCTGTCAGTTGACATAATTCAGAAAAAGGCTGCAGGGGCAGTAAAGGATAGGGTTTTAAAACATGGGCCCTCCTTAGGGTCAGAGTTTAGGTTAAACTTTCAGCTCTACCCCTTACTTGTGGCAAGAGTTTGGGCAAGTCACTCTAGGTCTCAGTTGCCTCATCTGTAAAATTTGGATAACAATATACCTACTTCATAGTATTGCTGGGAGGATTAAATTAGGTAATCTGTATAAAGTGTCTAATGCAGTGCCTGGCACATGTTGAAAGCTCAAGAAATGGAGAGGAGAGTGTCTAGGAGGAGACAGGGGCTCTCTACTTACAACTCCAGCCCCAGCTCTATCTGATTTAACTATAGGTTCTGGAAACAAATTTGCTGATTGGCTACAGCTGCCACGGCAGGTGTGAAGATCGAGACTGTCCCAGACTGTATTTTATTTGGAATATGGAACATGGAAATTAGGCTTCAATTACGTATTTGTACAATTTTTTTAAATGAATACAACAAAACTGAACTCTTATTTCCAAAGCATGTTCTTGCTTGTGGCAGACACCATGGACTGTAAAGCAATTCACAAGCCCCTGTTCCCTGTCTCCCTCTATTATTGAGGCTGGACGGCTATAAGCAATCAATTGCTGCAGCCTCCTGCAGCGATGCCCAGTCCTCCACTTCAAACTGTCCTCCTCTCACCTGCACAGGGCAAGTTCCATCTCCTCTTTCAGGTCTCAGCTTTAATACCCTGTTCTTAGATAGGCCTTCCCTGATCCATCCATCATTAGTGTCAAACTTGATATTTTCTGTCTCAAGGTTTTAAAGCATGGACCTCACAGTATTTGTCATCATTTGCAAATATTCATTTAATTGTGTTTGCTTGTTGTCTGATTCCTCACCAGACTGTGACTCCAGGAAGGCAGGGAATGTGTCCATCTTGTTTACCACTGTCCCCCAGGCCTTATTAATACATCAAGTGCTCAAAACACTGTGATTCTTCAATAAATGTGATGAATGAACAAATGAATGAATAAAAATAGGTTAATCTGTGTTAAGGGTATATGTTATTTCCATGGTCTAATCTACTTTGAGGGATTTTTGAGAGAATTAGATCATGTATATAAAGCATCCAGCAAAAGATCTGCAACATGATAAGTATGCAATATATTATGTTCCCTTTGATTAAATCTAGACTTCTCAGCTTGGCATTCAAAGCCTGTTAAGTAGTCTCACCATGCCCATTCTTTTGTATTTCTCATTATTCAACTTAAACTCATCCAACCAGCTTAATCCTCTACCGTGCCACATTACAGTTTCAAATTCTCATCTTCTTTCATGCTACTTCATTCAATACAATACTTCCCAATGCTTACAAATCAAAGATACCTTATAATTCCTACAGGCTAAAATTTTACATTACGATATTCCACAAGACGTTTCTTATTAACTTGGCTCACAATTCTCCTATGTGGTAAAAATCATACAGTACTCTCCCTGAATCTATCACTTGCTATATTTCTAGCACTCTATCTGAATCTATCACCTTATACATAGACTAGTCATTCTAATTTCTTTTGAAAGTCTAATTTAGGTATTAACCTTATTAGCCACTTAACTTAAATAATTATCATGGCTTCAGTTTTACAATATATGGACTTGCGGGATGAAATTATAGATTCTGTTCTTTCATATATAGTTATACATAAATGTCTAAATTTCTAGGTATCTGCATGCTCCCCAAACCCAAATATTAATTTTCAACAGTCACTTCTACAGAAGGCTTATTCTGCATGAAAATGACCAATAGGAAAAAAAAGTCCAACTCTGACAGATTTGTAAGTTAAAGTATAGTAAATTTTATTGTAGTAAAAACCTAGAATTCTCTGTAATCTGTTTCAGAAGTTATAATAGACTAATGAAACATAACATTGTAACTGAGATTGACATGCATTTCCTCAAAATGCTTCCTACCTCTGTCCAGAGACCCATATGGAGATTTTCCCATGAATCTTCTTTTTCCCTTGGGGCTGCTGTAAGTAGGTGAGTACTAAATGTTGCCATTTGCTTGGGAGGAAAATATTCTCCTGTGATTCAACCTGTGCTAGTAAAACAGCTTTCACGTCATCATTTGAATCCATGCACACACTATAAAAAAAGAGAAAAGGCATAGGCTGAAAACATAAAAATTCTGACCTCAGTATTTAACACATATATAGTAACTATAATTCTAAATATTTAAGTAAGATTAAAAATCAGTTCTATTTTTTTTAAAGTGCTTGAAAAGTCAGTAGGTCTTCGTTTTATACCATAAGCTACTTAGTTATTCTATTATTACCTCAATTCATGAACTGAAATAGATTAGGCTCATTGGCTGGTAGTCATAATTTAGGCAATAATTTTCAGAATTCAGTTTGTAAAAAATATATATTATTACTATTTATATAGTCATCGCTCATTTAGAAATTACAATGTATTATTTGGTTCATAGAAAAATTAATATAAATGTCTAAATACCAGACTGTATTGGAGGTCTAATCTACTTTGTGGAATTACTAAAAGAATGAGGAGATAACGTACATAAGGCATCTAGTAATGTTTGTAACGTTTACAAGGTAGGTATTCCTAAATAACATACTGGTTTGTTTAGATTTGAGTTTTAGACAAATAGTATCATACTATTCATACTCAATACAAATAAAAGACCTGTATCTATACCACTTAATAAATGAGACATTATAAAAGGACAAGATAACAAGGAGAACCCAAGCTTATCAGGTAATGCCTATTAAATATATAACCCACATGGAAAACATGTTTGTTAGTAACACCTTAAGACCATTACAATCTGATAGAATATTTCCATAGAATAAGACTTCAATAAGTATTTGATCTAAAATCTAACAGAGAATTATTGTATTTTATTTATTTTTTTATTTTTATTTTTATTTTTTGAGACAGTCTCACTCTGTCACCCAGACCGGAGCGCAGTGGCATGCGATCTGGGCTCTGCCTCCCGGGTTCAAGCGATTCTCCTGCTTCAGCCTCCTGACCAGCTGGGACTACAGGCATGCACCATCATGCCTGGCTAATTTTTGCGGTTTTTGTTTGTTTGTTTTGTAGAGATCGGGTTTCACTATGTTGGCCAGGCTGGTCTCAAACTCCTGACCTCAGGTGATATGACTGCCTTGGCTTCCCGAAGTGCTGGGATTACAGGTGTGACACCATGCCCAGCCGAGAATTAATATAGTTTAGACTTTATGGATTTTTGGATAGAATAATACACTATTACAAAAGTGATATTAATAGCTGTTAGAATGTATATATTTTTAAATGAGACTTTTTGTTTCGCTATAATGAAATTTTATTAGCAGATTTCACATTAATGTCTCTTACATAAATTATTTAAATACATTATCTATTCATGGGAGGCTGAGGATAATCAATACCGAAAGATAAAACTGGCATTGTGGGGATCAGCCCACACTTGGATCATCAACGCTTTGGATCCCAGTGAAATTATATGAATACATCCTTCTTCTATGAGTCTTTCACCAGGATTTATGTACTCTGCACCTTCCGGTCTGTCGCTCCCTATAAGAAAAAGATGTTAAAATGATCAGTAAAATGGTTCATAACAATTGAGTAGAAAAGTGAATTTACAAGAATACAAAGCACGTTTGTTCATTTGTAGTAGGTTACCTACCCAGAATGTCTGAGCCTGATCTGTTCTAAACAACCGTATTTCCAGAGTATAGATGTTAACTCCAAAAAAGCACAAGGGATGAAAAATGGTAATTCAGTACTTTAAAAGTTATTAAATGTTTAAAAATGTATAATAACTGAGGACAACTGTGGGCATAACCAGACTGCTATGTGACAACCTACTACAATGTGTACCAAGCTGCTTTCTTCAGCTGGATTGGGTCACTGTGACTTCCCTGACCCTGGTCCAGGGAGCACACATCACTGTCAATGTGTGTCATTGTCTCACACTACCAAAAATCATTCTAGAATTATCACATGGCATGATTTTTAAAAATTTTCATATTACAAATTTTAAGGAAAAACTCTAGTGTTTGAATATATTCATAATTTATATTCCCTGGTGAGTGGTCTTTGAATATAATTGCTAAGTGATTCAGAATCTCTAGTGTTTCTTTAAGGCAAGCTAGGGTAAATGCTTACAGATTTGGGCTATCTGGTTATTCATCTTGACTCCTCTTTCTCATCTTTTAAAACACAGCACTACCTGAAGATGTATGATGATCTACTTGTCATTATAATACTTGTGACTTTATGTAAGGCTATGTTATATCATAATACAAAATGCATGTCCAAAGGTTCAGATTTTTAAAGAACACTACTGCTTATTAGACTGCATACATATTAGTTGCTATTTTTCAACAGGTAAAACCATGACCGATGTTAAAAACAAAATACTCCCCGTAGCGATGACAATAGTTTTAAAAAAGAAGAGTTAAAGTAACTGATTATTTTGAGGCTACTGACCAAGATATAAGATGTATAGAGAACTCATATCTGACATGAAATTTTAAAAATGTTCCATACCAAATATGAACTTGTACAAATAAAAGAGTAGGACAAAACCAGTGTGTACCTAGGAATTATAGAGTAGGAATATTACAAATATTTAACTTAATGCTCACAACCATCTTATAAGGTAAATATACACAGGGTGACAGAATTGAGGCGCTGAGAGGTTAATTTGTCCAAAGGCATCAGTTAGAGGTAAAAGATGTGGTATCACAGCAAAATATTCTTTATCTCTCTTCAAAAATTTATATATGTCTACTATTTTTAAGTGTTTATACAAAATCATCTTTCTAAAATATGTTTTCTAATATATCCTTAAAATAAAAAATTAAGACAAAACTTTCTAATATTTACTTTTCTCAGGTCACTATGTACATTTATTCATTTTATAAGAGACTGTTTACATTGAGATTGCCTCCATTAAAACATGAGAAGGCAATCTGCATAGCTTATAGTATAGTAGCAATGTCAAGGCTCTGGAATTAAAAACAGGTGGGTTTCAATTCCTTTTCCACACTTACCAGCTATATAATTTGGTCATGCTACTTAACTTCCTCTAAAAATACAGATAGTATGAGCACTTACTAACTTGTTAATATTAAAAATGTATATAGAAACAGCTGAGCAAAGTGACATATATACAGAAAGCACTCAACACACATTAGATAGCATCATAATAAATATTATCACATGTAGAGCTATCAGTTCTTAGGTGGCAAAATCCAATCCACAACAGAAAATTCTAGTGAAGGCATAGTGTCCTAAAACAGAGGTTCCACTGGGTGAGAAAGATTTGTGGAATGAAGAGCTAATAATAATGAATAATGAAAGATTTGTGGAATTGAGGCCTGCATCTCCATGTACATATAAAGCCCTAAACATCTGTCTCATCCAGTCATTTCATTCATTCCATAGGCCCTAAGAATTATCCCACCTACTTCACTTTCCATCACCATAAACTGTTTTTCAATGAACAGTTTTTTTCTGCCCTAGTCATATGAGAAACAAGGTGCAGTATAATAGCAATTCTTCAGTTAAAGAAGGAACTGGAATGAAATTTATTCTAATGTTGGAGAATGGCTGATGCATTTAAACATTCTGTGACAGGAACTAGGGGAGGGTCACTGAGGTAAGACACGGCATGAGAAGGAGAACTTGAAATAAAAGAGAGAAGGACGTTCGCAGGCTGGGTGCAGTGCCTCACGCCTGTAATCCCAGCACTTTGAGAGGCTGAGGCGGGCGGATCGCAAGGTCAGCAGACTGAGACCATCCTGGCTAACACGGTGAAACCCGTCTCTACTAAAAACACAAAAAATTAGCCGGGCGTGGTGGCACACGCCTGTAGCCCCAGCTACTTGGGAGGCTGAGGCAGGAGCATCACTTGAACTCGGGAGGCAGAGGTTGCAATGAGCCTCAAAAAATAAAAATAAAAACAAAAACAAAAACAAAAAAGCAGGTGGCTCACACCTGCAATCCTAACACTTTGGGAGGCTGAGGCGGGTAGATCACTTGAGGTCAGGAGTTTGAGACCAGCCTGGCCAACATAGTGAAACCCCATCTTTACTAAAAATGTAAAATTAGCCAGGCATGGTGGCCAGCACCTGAATCCCAGCTACTTGGGAGGCTGAGGCAGTAGAATTGCTTGAACCCGGGAGGCGGAGGTTGCAGTGAGCCAAGATCACACTATTGCACTCCAGCCTGGGCGAAACTCTGCCTCAAAAAAAAGAGAAAGAAAATGAAATGCGGACTGTCTAACAGAGGCTGGGAAATAACAGAAAGAAAAGCAGCTACAGGGTTTATCCTTTTCTAACATCAGGAGCCACCCTAATCCAGTAATGGGACCAGGAAAGAAGTTCCATAAGGAACTCTAGGGGCTGATGACCCCAGAAAAAGTTGTATATGTGGTGTCCCCTTCACCCCTATAAAAAACTAAAGTATCTGTAATGGATATTCAAGGCTATATGACAACTCAGGCTTTGATAAGTCAGGACCTACCATCACTAAGTAAGGCATTTAAGGTGAAGAACATGTTAACAGTGTTAAGAACACTACTACATTTTTACTGCTCAAGGAAAATTACAGTCTGAAAACTCCTCGTGTACAAATCAGATAATCCTGTCATCATACCTGTACCATCAAAGCTGCTATCTGGTAAAATTAATGATTTGTTTCTTTTCTTTATGTTCTTTCCTTTTTCTGCGGTACTCTCAGCTTCATGGATACACTCCACATTAAACCACAGTGAAACACTGAAACCTTCTGATAGGTGTGGCCAGCAGTTTTGCCCCAGCAACGGCAGGTGGACTGGGGCTATGTGCCAAGATGAAAGCAGCCGATGGGGAAAACTCTCTCTATCAGCCTCTTTCTTGCTCCGTGAAACTCGTGCTCTTCTCAATAAACCCATGGCCTTACTGTTTAAAATCCCAGGATACTTTTGTGATGAAACACCGTTGCTTAAATTTGGAGTGTGCAGTAAAGGGAAGGTTAGATACTGTGAAGGGCTCATAGTAGTATCACTTTCAATAATTTTCAGAATACCTAGAAGAAGAATTTTCTAGAGAAAAGGAAAAACAAATGAAACTTTCTAATCACATAATAAAGTACATAATAATCTTGAAATTTATGTTATACATGAAAATACAAACATACCCATACATATCAGTATTCCTATTTAAATATCTTCCTATCTCCCACATCTTTAAAATTTTCATTTTTTCATAGCTGAGATAAAATATGAAACAGATTTCATTCTTTTTGTTTTGTTTTGTTTAAGACAGAGTCTCACTCTGTTGCCCAGGCTAGAGTGTAGTGGCATGATCTCGGCTCACTGCAACCTCTGCCTCCCAGGTTCAGGCTATTCTCCTGCCTCAGCCTCTGGAGTGGTTGGGATTATAGCTGGGATTACCCCCACCACCCCCAGCTAATTTTTGTACTTTTAGTAGAAACAAGGTTTCATCATGTTGGCCAGGCTAGTGTCGCACTCCTGACCTCAGGTGATCCACCCACCTTGGCCTCCCAAAGTGCTGAGATTACAGGCGTGAGTCACCATGCCCAGCCTTCATTCTTAAAATATGTAATCTTTTGTGGTTAATTTGTTTCATGTTTAGTTTTTTTTTTTTTTTTTTAGACTGAGTTTAGCTCTTATTGCCCAGGCAGAGTGCAATGGTACAATCTCAGCTCACTGCAACCTCTGCCTCCCAGGTTCAAGTGATTCTCCTGTCTCAGCCTCCTGAGTAGCTGGGATTACAGGTGCATGCCACCACGCCCAGCTAATTTTTGTATTTTTAGTAGAGACGGGGTTTCATTATATTGGTCAGGCTGGTCTCGAACTCCTGACCTCAGGTGATCTGCCCGCCTCGGCCTCCCAAAATGCTGGGATTACAGGCGTGAGCCATGGTGCCCTGCCTTAGATGTTTTTTTGTTAAAATTTTTATTTTTAATTTTTGTGGATACATGGTAGGTACATATATTTATGGGGTACCTAGATTTTTTGATACATATTTAGATTTAATAGTTATGATTTGGTTTTAAATTTTAAATTAAAAATAATACTTATATCAAGAATCATTTCTACTAACGAAAAATGTTTATTTCTAAGTAAACTATGGTTCTTCTCCCAATTATTTTTAAAGCAGAGATATAACCAGAGACATTACATATTCTCCAGATTTCTGACTTTAGAGCATGACTGTCTTCATAAAACTGAGTGTTCAATTACTTTCCAATTTATTTCACATGATTTTTTCATATCAAGTAAATTTTCTTTCATCTGTGTTTGGCAAACTGAAACAAGGTTTTAAACTTTTATTTATATTACAAGTTTTTGGTTAAACTGAAATGTAGAATTTATAGAAAATACAAGAGGAAATGCACATTTAATTAAAGGCAAGAACAATGACTAAGGAGAGAGAAGAAAAAAAATAAAAAAGATTAACCTAGTACAATGTCCTATTCATGCTTAAAATAACACCTGATGTTGATTATGATAATGACAAATATACTTAGAAGAAGTAATAAAAAAGCATTCCACAAATATAGCAGCCAGTTTTCAATGATCTACACTAGTGATTTTTAACCCATGTTCCACAGAGCTCCCTTAGGAACCTTGGGACTGGAGCAGGGTGATAAAGTGGGCAGGGCTCTGGAACATCCAAATCCCACCACGAAGTAGCTCCAAAGTTTTCTGTCTTATTTGCTTATGCTTCTAGTCAAGGTTTCATTATAAAAAATGGGTTTCCTAGCAAATAATAGTTTAAAAGACACTACCACACCAATGGAAAGGGGAAGTGTAGACAATAACTGAAGAGTATAGTGGATAATAACCTTTTGAGAAGGATAATCCCTAAGATGGTTATAACTATTCACAATTAAGCTCTCTTTAGTAATTAAAATTATTCAGCTTTTCTGAAGCACAAAAATTGGACATGGGGTGGGTAAAGAAAAGATAATCTCAGTGATATGTCTGGTTAATCAAAATTGAAGTGAAATGGTTAAAATATATGCAAATAATTGAGCATTTCACACATAATAAGAAATTGACTATACCAATTGTCACATCAAAAGAGCTTAGTAACATTTCTAAATAATTAAAAATACATTCTATTGAAAATTATAAGTGAAAGAATTTATCAATGAAAAATGTAAAGATTATAGCATATTTACTGTGCAAGGAGATTTCTCCAGAAATATTCTCAAAAGAAGGGTTAGCTCTTCTGAACATGTTCTTGAACTCATCAAAGATACCAAAAGATCCACCAATACTTTCTGGCATGCTAAATTAAAGAAAGAGGAAAAAAATTAAGGCTAGTACACAATTAGAGGAACAAATGAGCAATTTCACCAAAAGAGCTAAAATACTATTGTCACTTTTTGAATGAATTATAAAAAATCTAGTATAGCAATCACAAAATTTGCTGAAGAAATAGCCATATAACTAAATGTAAATCAACCAACCAACCGTCAAAAACAACAAAAACTTTTCTTTTTAATATTATTATTTTTTTAGACAGAGTCTCATTCTGTCACCCAGGCTGGAGTGCAATGGCATGATCTCAGCTCACTGCAACCTCCACCTCCCAGGTACAAGTGATTCTCCTGCCTCAGCCTCTCGAGGAGCTGGGACTACAGGCATATGTTACCATGCCCAGCTGATTTTTGTATTTTTAGTAGAGACGGGGTTTTGCCATGTTGGCCACGCTGGTCTCAAACTCCTGACCTCAGGTGATCCACCCGCCTCAGCCTCCCAAAGTGCTGGGATTACAGGCGTGAGCCACCGTGCCCGGCTGGCATGAGCTCACTTTTCTTAAAGATTAATTAGCTACAAATAAACTAAGGGCATTCTTTAAAGAAGCATAAATCAACATAATATTTGTTAAGCTAATACTTCTATATAATAAAATAGTCTGCTAACTTCTAATCTTGAAAATGTTTAAATTATATCTATCACTTTTTAAGTACAAAATTAGATGACAAGTAGTGGAAATATTAAAGATGATTTAAATACTTAAATATCACCAACTATTTAGTTTGAACATTTTCTTTATTCCATCATAGGTTTAGCACAAAACATAAATGGTGATACACAAATTCACAGAATTCTTTAGAGCAAAATAATAACTAATATTTGTAGAGCAAATTATAGTGTTCAAAGTATTTTTACATGCTTTATTTCAGCTGATCCTCACCAAAAACAAAAAAACCCTACAAAATAAATATTATCTCCACTTTGACCTGAAAGAAATAATCTTGATTTAAAACCTGAGATAAGTTTTAAAGATTGGTAGTTTTGGAAGACCTGGAGGTTAGAGAATAGAAGCTGTATTTAAGCAACATATTTTGCAGAAGCAATGAGCTGACACAGTAGCAAAATAGTACATACATCTGGACAGACTACTTGCAATGAGACCATAAAATAGCATGGACTTTGTCTTGTACGTAACATGAATCCATTAAAGGTTTTTAAGTAGGAAAAAAATATGATCAAAGTGTGTGTGCTTAGTTTTTTGTTTTTTTTTTTCCAGTTCAAAAGTAACAGACTCCAGTTAAAAATGGGGGAATGGATATATACACTTGCTTCTGTGTACTACTGAAAACTCACAGCATTAAAGTACAGAATTATAAGAAGGAAGAAACCCATAACAGCAAAAATATGTGGGGGCAGTGGGCATTGGGGCACATCTAGTGAAAGATTTTAAAATATTTCTTGAAGATGGAAAAGCAGATGGATAAAAGACAAAGCTGCAACCTAGAATTTCTTTGAATTAAAAAGAGGTTCAGAGCAGTAGGAAACCGAGCTGTCCATCTAAGGTCTGGAGAGAAAGTGAGAGTGCGGCTGACAATACAGGGATTAATGAAAGGTCTCTCTGTGAATATCCACCTCTCTCCTGTTTCTCAGTACAGAGCACAGATAGTTCAGTATTCACTTTTAGGTCCCAAACCTGATAACTCTTCTCTAAAGAAACGAAGTGGATTACCAGGCAAAAGCTCAGGTGTATATAGGCTTTTAGCATCACGGCTACCGAGTATAACTGTCCAGTCTGCAGACTGAACAAACTGCCTAACCAGAGGGAAAAGCAGAGACTAAAATAAAGCATGAATGCTGTATGCCAAGCCATGTATCCTAGTTTTGGGCTGTGATGCCTGGATCAAGAAAGGGATGCCTTTTTTCTCAGCACAAAGACACTATAAGCCAGCCAAGCCCTATATGTGAAAGATGCATTTTTCTAAGGTATGCAAACTGCCATGCAGGGTAATAGTATCCCTAATGGTCCCCCAAAGTAAAGCTCTCTTCATTACAGTGTTTGTGAAGCCCCTAATCATCCAACGGCACATTCACACAGAGCTCTTCAACATACTACCCACTCAGGAAAGAGGCCAAAATAGAAAATAAATTCACTTTCACAGTATTAGAGGAAATCTCCAACAGTTTTACTAAATATAAATAGGCTTAAAAGGTTCATAAAAAATTAGAGAATTAGCAACCTAAAGCAGTAAAAACAATACTTAAAAAAACAAGAAACAGACAAAACTGACCCCAGAGGAAAATGAGATAATTTGGGGACAGAAGAAACTTTAAGATGTTTGTTACTATAATTAAATATATACAAGGAGATATTATATCCTTATATGAAAAAGAAATAACCAGAAAACAGTCAAGCAAAAAAGAGTTCTTAAATATTAAAATTACCAAAATGAAAAATTAAATAAAAGGTTGGGATTGAAAAAATGTCTCAAGATGTAGCATAAAAACAGTGACATAGTCAATATGACAGGAAAGATAATCTTATCTCTGCAAGATCAATTGGGAAGGCTCAAGATTACAATTAGAATACAAGAAAAAAAAGAGAAGGGAATATGGAGAGGAGAAAATTATTTTTTAAAATAATAACGCTTCATGATCCTGTATTAGATCTAAGATATGACACTAAAAGCAAGGCAATGAAAGTCAAAATAGACAAATAGGACTTCATAAAAATCTTTTAAAACGTGCTATCAAAGTAAACCATCAAGAAAGTGAAGAGACAGCACAAATAATGGGAGAAAATATTTGCAAACCACATATCTGATGAGGACCTTCCATCTAGAATATATAAAAAAACTCTTACTATTCAATAATCAAAACACAAATCACCAGTATAAAAATGGCTGAAGGATTTGGATAGACATTTCTCTGAAGAAACCCAAAGAAAATATGCAAATAGCTAATAAGCACACTGCTATGGTGTAAATATCTGTCCCCTCCAAAACTCAAGTTGAAATTTGGTTTCCATTGTGGTAGTGTTAAGAGATGGGATATTTGGGAGGTGACTGGGTCATGAGGAGTCTGCCCTCATGGGTGGGATTCATGCCCTTATGAAAGGGAGAGTTCAGCCCCCTTTTGCCTCTTTTCCTTTCTGCCTTTTGCCATGTGAGGATGCAGCAAGAAGGCCCTTGCAAGATGCTGGCACTTTGATCTTGGACTTTCAGTCTCTAGAACTATGAGAAAATAAATTTCTGTTCATTATAAATCACTCAGTCTGTGGTATTCCGTTATAGTAGCACAAAAGGGACTAAGGCACACACAAAGATATACTTAATACATTAGCCTTCAGGGAAATACAAATCAAAACCACAGCAAGATACCACTTCATATCCACTAGGAGAGATATAATTAAAAAGGCATATAATAACAAATGTTGGCAAGAATGTGAAGAAATTAGAACCCTTATACACTGATGGTAAGAATGTAAAATGGTATAGCCATTTTGGGCAATCGTCTGTCAATTTCTCAAATGATTAAACACAGAGTTACCATATGACCCAAAAGAAATGACTCAAGAGAAATGAAAACATATGTTCACACAAGAAAACTGTACGTGAGTGTTCATAGCAGCATTATTCATAGCAGCAAAAAAGTAGGACAACCCAAATGTCCATCAACTGAAGAATGGAAAAATCAAATGCAGTATACCCACACAGTGGAATGTTATTTCAGCCAAAAAAGAAAAGAAGCAGAGAAGGGGAAAAGTAACTTTATAGTGGAGAGACCTGACAAACACTACTTAATGCAAGTGATCAGGGTCAACATCAGCAATTATAAATCATGTTGACAATATGTACCCTTGATATGATTTAATGGCAATGGCACTTTGCTTCTATGATCTTCCTCTCAAAAGTCCATACCCCTAGTGTAATCATGACTTTTGACCAAGGTGCCAAAACTTTCATTCAATGGGGGAGGGACAGCCTCTTCAACAAATGGTGCTAAGAAAATTGGATATTCACATGCAAAAAAAATAATAATAAAATTGGCTCCTTACCTAACACCATATACAAAATTTAACTCAAAATGAATTCAGGACCTAAATGTAAAACTATATATCTCTCAGAATAAAACTTACGGGGAACACTCCATAATATTGGATATGTCAATGATTTCTTAGATATGACACCAAAGGTACAGCCAACTAAATAAAAAAATAGATAAACTGGACTTCAAAATGAAAAACTTTTGTGCATCAAAGGATACTATCAACAGAGTAAAAAGACAACCCACAGAATAGAAGAAAATATTAACATATCACATATCTGATAAGGAATCAATATCCAGAATATATAAAGAACTCTTAAACCTCAACAACAAAAAAAGAAACAACCCAATTCAAACATAAGCAGAGGGCTTGAATAGACATTTCTTCAAACAAGATATACAAATGGCCAATAAGTACATGAAAAGAGGTTCAACATCACTAATCATTAGGGAAATACAAATCAAAATCACAAGATAGCACAATGAGAAAAATGTCAAACAAATTCTAATACAGGGACATTCTTCAAAATACCTGACCAGTGTCCCTCAAAACTGTCAAGGCCAACAAAAACAAGGAAAGTCTGAGAAACTGTTACAGTCAAGAGGTACCTAAGAAGACATGACAACTAACTATTATGTAGTATTATCCTGGATAAAATCCTTGAACAGAAAAAGGACATTATGTAAAAATTTAAGAAATCTGAATTATGGACTTTAGTCAATAATAACATATCAATATAAGTTCATTAATTATAATACATACATCACAAAAAGTTAGATGTTAATAATAAGGGAAACTGGCAGGGAAGGGTGTAATGAGGGAACTCTATAATAG
>NW_012103954.1:3364-5681 GCF_000951045.1 Mandrillus leucophaeus
CTAAGCGCCGTGGGTTCTGGAAATTGATGTCCAGTTCTTGTCTAACTTGGAAGAAAGATTGTTACCAAGAGGCAATACAAAGAGGGCAGATAACTTCATTGAAAGAAATACAGTGTGACAACTTATTGTAGAAAAATAGGAGTAGGCTGATCGTGCAGGAAAGCAGCCTGAGAGTCCTGTGCAGGGAATTTTATTTTGAACTTCTTCACATTCCTGCCTCTGTCTCAAGTCTCCGCCTGTTTTCTTTTCTGCTTTTCCTGCTACTGCCTTAGGTCCCTGACTTGCCCCACTTAGGCTGGTGGGACCTCCTCACTGTTGGATGAGGCACGTGTGTGGTGATTGACCCGAATCCACTCTGGCACCAGGCTCCTTCCCGCCATCCCAGGCAGGCTGACAGCGGTCACATTTGGACCTACTGCGTCTATCTGTTTTCAGTGTGCTTCTCTGCCCTAATCTCTACTTATGGTGCCAGGTTTCTTTTAAGAATGTCCCCTTTGTCCTTATCAGCATGTAGCTAGCAATATTGTGATATTATTACTGCAGAGTGAATGATGACTAGGGCATCTTAAGAGGATTTCTAGGGAGTTTCTTTCTGCATAGGTACCTCTTCTCCCTCCTACTCGCAATTGACAAGTGCCCATCCACTCCAGCATTACAGATGCCACTAAATGTGAATTTTTCATGGTCCCTCCGGGTGAGCCTTCCCAGACTTTCCCTTTTTCAGGAGCTCCCCCTCCTTTCATGTCTAGCCGTCTATCTGCTCTAACAGAGCCCACTACCCTGTGTCCTTTCCAAAAATAGTGAGGGAACGATTATTGGAAACCATAGGAAATGATATGCATGTAGATGAAAACTTTACAACTTACACAAATAATCACTCAAAATCGTCCTTACACTAAAAATGCAAAACTATACAATTTCTAGAAGAAACTATGGAAGAAAAGCTATGTGCGTTTGGGTTTGGTAATGAATTTTAACAAATGACACACAAGGTTGATGTACGCAGAAGAAATGACAATGTGGATTTCTTAATATTTACAGTTTATACTCTGGAAAAGACCTTGTTAAGGGAACAAAAAGACACGCCACATATTGAAAAAAGAATTGGCAAAATACAGATCTGAGAATCTGTATTCAAAATATAGACAAAATTCTTGAAACTAAACAATAAGTTAAACATCTCAATTAAAAATGCACACAGTTCTGAACAGACACCTCACCAAAGACGATCTACGGATGGCAAGTAAACATACAAAAAGATGCTCAACGTACTACAGAACTGAAAACCACAATGAGATAGCACGGCTGGTCTATATCTGTTAGAACTGCTAAACTCTAAAAAAATGACAAATTGCTGAAGGAAAAACAAGAACTCTTTTCATTGCTGGTGGAAGACAGTGTGTAACACCAGAATATGCCACCCCAAAATATGATGGTAGGAAACCAGAATATGCCACCCCAAAATATATCCCTTTGGCATAAGAATTATTCTGAGCTGATTACTTTGAAAAAATGCTTAAAAAGGAAGTACTGCAAACAGAGTAGAAGTTACCCTTGTGTAAGGAAAATTTACATCTATAAAGGAAATCCCCATTTAAAAGATCTCTCTCTCTCTCTCTCTCTCTCTCTCTCTCTCGGCACCAACCAAGAAGAGAAGGATGATTAAATCACTAAAGAGTCTTACCAACAGAGAATGCATGGAGTTAAGTCTGTATAAGAAAACTTACCCGTGTCTACTGTGCTTTTGCTTGTTACCTCCCCACTAGTGAGCCTCAAATCTTCTTTCTTTAAGTCGAAGATAGCATTTATACTTCATTGAAAGCCACCTGCTGGGGATTTACTCATTTTTCCCTGAGTATCTCCCATGTATCCATAAGGTATACATGTTTTTAAACTTGTCTACTTCTTTCTCATTTTAATCTGTAATTTGTTACAGCGGGTCCCATCTAAGAATTCCGTAAAGGTAGAGAGAAATTTTTTTTTCCTCCCCTATTACAAGTTGGGCAGTTTTTCCCAAAGTTAAACAAGTCTCACCTTAAAATCCAAAAATCACATTCATAAGTATTTTGACAGCTACTTTGATATTATTTCCAAGCAAAAGCTACCATGCAATTACGTACAGAAGCCCTATTCATAATGACCAAAGGAAAAAAAGGAATCAGAAAGTCTTACAACAGATGACTGTGTGGGAACCCACTCAGACATCAGGAGTTGTCATAGGGACCGGGCACGGTGGCTCATGCCTTTAATCCCAGCACTCTGGGAGGTTGAGGCAGGTGGATCACGAGGTCAGGAGATCGAGACCATACTGGCTAAC
>NW_012103954.1:5799-7099 GCF_000951045.1 Mandrillus leucophaeus
CATTCCCATTAGCACTGATAAATGAAAATGAAATCCTAAGCTCCCAACTGACTGAACAGACCCACTCCTGGCTGAGGGGATCCCAGAGTGACTTTCAAAACTGAGTTCTCGGATTTGCAGAGGGTCCCATCTTAGAATTCTGTAAAGGTAGAGAGAAAATTATTTTTCCTCCCCTATTACAAGATGGGCAGGATGGGATGACAGGGGTCAGATACACCTCGTTTTACCCCCTCCTTTGCTAACCATGATGAAGCTTTGTTCCCTAAGGATTTCATGGAAACAAGCCTTTCAAAAGACTCCACCACTGATTTCGACCAACTGCCTGAAGCTGCCTCTCCTCTCTTGCCTAATAAGAGACCACCCATGATGGAGAGGTTCTGGACAGCGTACACAGGATGCACAGAGTGAATTTTCATATCCTCTGCTTCAACTTTTAATGTTAGAGGGCTGAACACTCCACCCTGGGATCATGTTAACACTGCCATTTTTTTGTACATTGGACCCATGAAGGAGCAAGAAACTCAATTGCGCATGCACGCATTTCTCCTTTCATAAATATGCATCACTCCTCCTAGAGCTTATTAGATATGTGTATTTGGCCACACCACTCAGTATAAATTACTATTTCCTTTACCTCTCCCTTGAAGTGTCTGTTTCTGACTTCTGGCTGGAGGTTATGCTTCCTAGCCTGTCAGGACTATCCTGCAGGCTGCAACCCTTTATAGGATATAAATCTCTCACTGGGTGCAGTGGCTCATGCCTGTAATCAAAGCACTTTGGGAAGCCGAGGCGGGTGGATCACCTGAGACCAAGAGATCGAGACCATCCTGTCCAACATGGTGAAACCCCATCTCTACTAAAAATACAAAAATTAGCTGGGCATGGTGGCGCATGCCTGTAGTCCCAGCTACTAGGGAGGATGAGGTGGGATAATCGCTTGAACCTGGGAGGTGCAGCCTGCAGTGAGCCAAGATCACTCCACTGCACTCCAGCCTTGGCAACAAGAGTGAAACTCTGACTCAAAAAAAAGTAAAATAAAATAATGAAATCTCTCCTTTCTGAATTTATGAATCTCATCATTCTTCATTTGACAGCATTAAAAAGTTCCATACTCTCCCACAGAAGCCCTAGAAATCTTCATTTTGTTAATCATTTTGGATGCCTGAGAACTTGTAATCCAATGAGTAGAAATGTTGGTACCCCATTTACAGCTGTCATCCTGCCAGTTCTTGGGAGTTTGTATACGTCTAAATCTGCAAGGGTCTCATCCCATAAGGACCCTTGTCTCTTTCTCTGTTGC
>NW_012103954.1:7149-9133 GCF_000951045.1 Mandrillus leucophaeus
GGAGTTACTGATTCAGTTTGATGTGAATTCAGTCTTATAAAAGACCCATCATTATAACCTGCTCTTATGCTTCCTGTAGTATTGGAACTTCCAACTTGTAGGCAAAATAGATATGCTTCATATTCTTAAAAACCACAAGAGGCCGGGCTCAGTGGCTCATGCCTGTAATCCTAGCACTTTGGGAGGCCGAGGTGGGCGGATCATGAC
Organism: Mandrillus leucophaeus; assembly: GCF_000951045.1. NCBI lineage: Eukaryota > Metazoa > Chordata > Mammalia > Primates > Cercopithecidae > Mandrillus > Mandrillus leucophaeus. The sequence goes on from NW_012103954.1 coordinate 7,357, forward strand.
GTCAGCAGATAGAGACCTTCTTGGCTAACACGGTGAAACCCATCTCTACTAAAAATACAAAAAAGCCAGGCGTGGTGGCAGACGCCTGTATTCCCAGCTACTCGGGAGGCTGAGGCAGGAGAATGGCGTGAACCTGGGAGGTGGAGCTTGCAGTGAGCCAGATCGCCCCACTGCACTCCAGCCTGGGCAACAGAGCAAGACTCCGTCTCAAAAACAAAACAAAACAAAAAAAAAAAAAACAACAAAAAAAACCACAAGAAATCTCCCTTTATTCATAATAAACATAGAATTAGGTATTCTATTAAACTGAACAACAGAACTAAGTGGGAGTGACCGCATACACTCCATCACAAATTGCCTGAATGTCTGAAAAGGTCAGTGGGCCGTTTCGCTCTGTGCTGTGCCACAGGCCAACCACGAGGGCTGTCAGTGACTCACTGTGTGGGTCACCCAAGGCATGTGGTGTTGAGGCTGTGAAAGAGCAAGACGGGGCTGCATCTAAACTCAGGCCTCTGCTAAGTGTCCGAACTCGGGCAAGATGCTAAAGACTTTAGAGACGTTTCCTTTTCTATAGATGGGGTTATAACACTCACCCTGTCAGGTTCTCGTGTGTGTTGACAAGGCCGGCATGTGACACACCAGGGGCAGAGTTGGATGGGAACCGTCTTCCTCAGACAACATGGTCCTCATAAGCATCATCAAAATAAGGAAAGCAGGACAGCAGGGTGTCTCCAGCTGTGTCAGGACTGCAGCAGGGACTCAGCAACAGTCAGTCTCTTTCTCTTGTTTCATCCAAATCATACATTTTTTTAAAAAGGTGGGGTTATCATGGATGTTTATATGGATTCCTGGGATCAGGCAAATACACCTTTCCTTGTCATTCCTTCAAGAGTTATGTCCACACATAAACTTGCACACAAATGTTCAGAGCTTTACTCAGGATTACCAGAAACTGGAGGCAACCAACATGTCCTTCAGTAGGTGAAAGGATAAATAAATTCTGGTACCTACAGACAATGGAATATCATTCAGTGAGAAAATAAATGAGCTATCTAATCATGAAAAGGCACACAGGGACCCAAAATGCATACCACTAAGTGAAAGAAGCCAAAAAGGCTACATACTGTATGATTCCAATTACATGACGTTTTGGAAAAGGGAAAATTACAAAGATAGTAAAACACTCAATTGTTGACAGGGGTTGGGGAGAGGAAAGGATGGATGGGCAGAGAGCCCCGGCTGCTTAGGGCAGTGAGACCACTGTGTGCGATTTCACCACAACGGTGGACCCACGACAGTGTGCAGATGCCCACACCCATTGAATTAGGACCGCAAAAAGGTATTAATTACATCAACTATGAACTTTCATAATGAAATAAATCATGTTTTTAAAAAGTGGACAGTTTTGTTCAGTTACTGTCTACTTTCTGAAATGGAGACGGTGGAGTATTTCCGTGGTTGTGAGGATAAAAATGGCTTAGAGAATGTAATAACTAAAATAGGTGCGTAAACATTGTTAAACTATTTTATTCTCATTAAAAGCAGTGCTTAAGTATATTTATATTTAAAAATTGAGCAAGGAGTGCAAACACGTTAACATAATTCTCCTCTAGCTCCACTCAGAAGTCAGGACTACACTGCTCCACTTGCACCTGTGAAACACAACAACCTTTTTCAGCGTCATTAAAATATTTCAGCGGGAGGATTGACTTTAGACTCAACCTGTGTTTTCTCCCCTGGAAAACAAAGGTTTTATGAAACAAACAAAGCCTTTACC
>NW_012103954.1:9798-11476 GCF_000951045.1 Mandrillus leucophaeus
ATTGCTGTCAAAATAAAAATTGTCTACTATCTCTATTCAGTGGTATATTTGCACAAATGGTAAACATATTCATAGAGATAGTGGGAGAAATTTTTTTCATGGCTTACAAGAAGACAGGTTAAGTTGGGACATTTAATTGTTTCATTAATGCTACATTTTATAATGCGCTTGTATGGGCAAGGTATTTAAATGTATTATAACAACTTTTAACTGCTCAATGTTACAGATGGAATTACTAGAGAAAGTACTAACTGATATTTTCTTTGTGTGTGCTTTGAAGGCACAAGGAAATAATAAAGCAGCCCTTTTCCCTTTTCCCAACTATTTCCTGAAGGCCAAGCTGTGCTTTTGCAGATTAGGCCTCTCTGTAACACACACACACACACACACACACACACACACGCATACACACGCATATGGCCTTTATGGTTTTAAAGGAGGAAAAGAGAATTTGCCTGGATAACTGTCACCTAGGTATTTTCAGGGGAGATCTAGAATCATCTAAGGGGTTAAGCTGGACTAGCCAATGGGAAAACAAAATGAAGATACTGGGGAGATATTTCCAGAAGAGTAGCATTCCTAATGGGCTAGGCCCTAATCACATGCAGTTCCCCAGATGTGGTTGGTGTGGCCAAGGTTCCGGCATGTGACGGCTGCCTTCCTGGCACTTCCTGTGCTGTGAGGAGCATCCCCTCCCCAGTGCAGGGCAGTGGTCTTCTCACCCCCTTCAGAGTAAAGGGCCAGCAGTTGGCAATCACAGGAAAAGTAGTGAGACAGGAAGGTGAGGAGCATGAAGTGCCACCATATCTGCCTCCAGTGTCTGGCACAGAATATGATGAGGAACCTCCGTGAATTGGAATCTTCCATATCTTCACACATGTGAGTTTCTGCTAGATATAATTTGACTTATAAAAAGAAAGAAATATGACCTTCTTGTATCTAAATATTGTAGAAGACTTAATGATTGTAACCTGGATGTTTTAAATTCTGAGATGCTATTAAATCAATAATTATCACAAATGTATTGATAATTTTTTAGAAGAACAGAAGAGATCTCATCATATTTAATGCAGTGTATCAATTGGAAGATGCATGTTAATTCCAGAAAAAGTAAAGCATAAAAAAAAAATCTGTCTTAGAATGGAAAATACAGTAAACTATTTTTAACTAGAATTTAAATGCAACATTTTAGGATATGAAGCCATCAAATCATTTTGAAAACTACTGACTCAGATGACCTCAGTGATAGGAAACCTCTAAAAGATCATGAATCTAATAATGAGATAATTTTCTGTGTCTTTGCCTGAGAGTCTGTCTGAAAGTGGTGCAGTTTTTACAGAAGAGGAATAACATGTCCTAGACTGAGAACGCTTCACAGGCCACCATTCTGGGCAGTGCTTCAGTGTGGAGTTTTAGCAGTAAGTATTCAGAAACAGTGAAATAATTTGCACTTTTTATAAAAAAGATTATCTTGTCTATTTTCCTTTAAATATGCAGCAGAAGTTTACTATTATACAACTGAATTATGTGGGCTCTCTAATTGCCCACTTATTCTACCTTGATTAACATGTGGTTTATTTCACCTTGATGCTTTTAAAGACAAGCATGTGCTGTGTGAGGGTTAGAACATGAGCCACAAACAAGGAGGCTTGAGATGGCAGTGCCTCCCCAAAAATGC
>NW_012103954.1:11911-26114 GCF_000951045.1 Mandrillus leucophaeus
TATCCCTCACCTCCCTCTCACCTTTCCCCCTAAGTCCCCAAAGCCCACTTATCATTCTTAGGCCTTGGAATCATCATCATAGCTTATGGCCCACTTACAAGTAAGAACATACAGCATGAAGTTTAGGTCAGCAGAGGGCTCCAGGGGACTGGTGGGGCAGGCCAGGACATAATAGAGGGCCTAGAGCCAGGGTTACCTGGGAGAGGGTGGACCCATTTTGCCAAGCACCCTAACCCTAAAAGCTGTAACCCTTACCCTTAACCCCAACCCTAACCCTAAACCTTAACTCTAACCTTTAACACCTTACCGTAACCCCAACCCTAACCCTAAACCTTAACCCTAACCTTTAACACCTTACCATAACCCCAACCCTAACCCCTAACCATAACCCTAAAACGCTAATGCTAAAACCCTAACCCCTAACACTAAACCCTAATCATAACCCTAAACACAACCCCAACCCTAACCCTAACCCTAAACACAATCCCAACCCCAGCCCCAAGCCTAACCTTAACCCTAATCCCTACCCCCAGCCTTTCTTACCTTCTACATCTGTCCAGATTCTCCAGTAGAAGCAGGGACCCTTGGTTCCCAGGTGTGCACCACTGCATCTGGCACAGGACTCCGTATCAGTCCCCAAATAAGCAGCCGGATGCTCACAGGGCAGCCATGCAGTGGAGGCCCAGGGTGTATTCTCACCTCCAGAACCAGGGCCCAGTGCCTGCATCAGGCTCATCAGGGCTGAAGTGAGCTGTGGCACCCAAGGTCTTCGTAAGACCAAGGCCACGTTGTGCCTCCTATCACAGAGCGAGACGCAGCAGCCTTCAAAGTCGGGGCCCTTCCCTGATGACACTCCGAACACAAAGTACTGGACTTTCACACAATGAGACTGCACACATTATTCTGTTTAAATCCCCACCTAGGCCACTGGGAGAAATGGTGATAGAGGGACCCTCGTGTTGCCCTGTGGTATACATGCTCTGGTTCATACAACTGCAAGCCATTAACAAGAAACTCAAGCTGAAACGCTACTTGTTTCCAACTTCTTGTTTGCAGAGGATTTACAATTTACACTCCAAAACAGACAGCCACAGAGCACACTACTTCTCCTCTGAAGTCGCTCTGAGGGCCTCTGCATCAGTCCTAGAACTGGAAGATTGGTGGACAAGAACTGGGATGTTGATGGGGCACTGGATACTTGCTGGACACCAACCTCCTCTCACCTAACCTTACAGATGGCCCAGATCTCACCTGCCCAAATCAGACATTTTAACACACACAGCTGTCAACAGCTGGACTTACAGACACAAAACTCCAAGGTAAAGGATTGTCTCAACTCCTTGGTGTCTCAACGAACTAAAACACTGCCTAGCACAGGTGCACCATCTACCTTATTCACTAAATAAACCTCCGTATATTTTATTCATCTTTGATTGTGGAAATGATGTAATGAACAAAATGATGTTTTATAAATTGGACTAAAGACCTTTGAGGTGTCTTCACAGGATCCTATCTGGTGGACCCCCAAATCTGCCAACACAGAGAAGTCATTCGTAAACACGTGCAGGGCAGAGGCCAGACAAAACCATCTCTCTCAGCCTCAAAGTGGCCTGGCAGTCACAGGAACGGCCATGTGGGGTCTGGCCTGTAGGAGGAAGTCAGGCTTTTGGTTTGAGGCACCCTACTGCACCACAAAACCAAGTTCTGCCTAACAAAGAAAAAACAGCCCACTCACTCTCCCTAATATCCCAGGTGGTAATCTAAGAGCAATATCTGCTTGACACCCCTCCTGCTCCACCCTCCACATCCAAGCTATCACCAAGGCCCTGGCAATCCTACCTCCTAAATGTCTCTTAAACCCACTTCTCTCCCTTCGGAGTCCAGGCCACCAGCATGACTTCTGCATGTGTGTAGCAGCCTCCTCGCAGGATCTAAAAATGCAAATCTAGTCATAGGCTCTGTGAAAAGAAAATCTTGGGGCCCCAAGATTACTAAGCTAAAGGGAAAGGTCAAGCTGGGAACGGCTCAGGGCAAACCTGCCTCCCATTCTATTCCAAATCACCTATCTCCTCACTAAGACAGGTGCACATCCGATCGCCTCCTTTGGAGAGGCTAACCAGAAACTCAAAACAATGCAACATTTGTCTCTCACCTACCTGTGACCTTGGAAGCCCCCTCCCTGCTTCCACTTGTCCCCACCTTTCTGGATGGAAGCAAGGTACTTCTGACATGTATTGACTGATGTCTCATGTCTCCCTAAAACCAAGCTGTGCCCTGACCACCTTGGGCACTTGTCGTCAGGATCTCCTGAGGCTGTCACGGGTGCACGTCCTCAACCTCCGCAAAATGAACTTTCTAAATCACCTGAAACCATCTCAGATAGTCAGGGTTCATGGCTCCCTTTCCCAAACCCTCGCAGGAGCCCTTTGTGTGCGCCCAGGTCCTGCATGCTGTTGTGGCCCAGGCTCACCTGGAGATACTCGACTCTTCCTTACAGCCTCATGAACCTTTCAGTTCCTAAAGCTGCTTAGCCTGTGAAAGGAAAATTAGTCTGAGGGCCCAAAAATCACTAATCTAAAGGGAAAAAAGCTGGGAACTGCTTAGGGCAAACCTGCCTCCCCTTCTGTTCAAAGTCACCCCTCTGCTCACTGAGATAAGTGCATATCTGATGGCCTCCTTTGGGGAGGCTATTCAGAAACCCAAAAGAATACAAGTTTGACTCTCATCTACCTGTGACCTGGAAGCCCACTCCCTGCTTCAACTTGTCCCGCCTTTCCCAATGGAACCAGCGTTCATCTTACATATATTGATGTCTCCTGTCTCCCTAAAATGTATAAAACCAAGCTGTGTCCCGACCACCTTGGGCACATGTCGTCAAGACCTCCTGAGGCTGTGTCATGGGCGTCCTCAACCTTCGCAAAATAAACTTTTTAAATTGACTGAGACCATCACAGATATTCGGGGTTCACAAGTCCATGTATGTGGACGTCCCCTGGGGTAGTGCCCCTCCTCCACTGAGCTCACTTGCGTCCTCCTTGTGCGTTTTCTTCACAAGAAATTTCACAGCTACTTGGTCCAGCCCTGTCGACCATACAGGAACTGCAGTTCACCACAGGAACATGGGCGGCGTACCTGCTGGGGAGTGTGGAGAGGACCAGGCTCCTCTCCTAATTCCCGCACAGTTAATAACAAAGATCGACAGGTCAAGAAATTTCCTAACCCTAACCTAACCCTAAGCCCAACCATAACCCCAAACCTAACACTAACCCAAACCTAGCCCCAACCACAACCCTAAATCGAAACCCAAACACAACCCCAACCCCAACCCTAACCCTAAACCCTAACCCTAACCCCTAACCCTAACCCTAACCCTAACCCTAACCCAAACCCTAAACCCTAACCCTAACCCTAACCCTAACCCTAGCCCTAACCCTAGCCCTAGCCCTAACCCTAACCCTAACCCTAACCCTAATCCTAACCCTAGCCCTAGCCCTAGCCCTAACCCAAACCCTAACCCGAACCCGAACCTGAACCCGAACCCGAACCCTAGCCCGAACCCTAGCCCTAGCCCTAGCCCTAGCCCTAGCCCTAGCCCTAGCCCTAGCCCTAGCCCTAATCCCTAACCCTAACCCTAACTCCAAACCCCAACACTAAATGCAAAACGCTGATCCGGACTCGAACCTGGACCTCGTGCAAACCCAAACCTTAACCCCTGTCTCTTATACACATCTAGATGTGTATAAGAGACAGCCCTAACCCTAACCCTAACCCCTAACCCTAACCCTAACCCTAACCCTAACCCAAACCCTAAACCCTAACCCTAACCCTAACCCTAACCCTAGCCCTAACCCTAGCCCTAGCCCTAACCCTAACCCTAACCCTAACCCTAATCCTAACCCTAGCCCTAGCCCTAGCCCTAACCCAAACCCTAACCCGAACCCGAACCTGAACCCGAACCCGAACCCTAGCCCGAACCCTAGCCCTAGCCCTAGCCCTAGCCCTAGCCCTAGCCCTAGCCCTAATCCCTAACCCTAACCCTAACTCCAAACCCCAACACTAAATGCAAAACGCTGATCCGGACTCGAACCTGGACCTCGTGCAAACCCAAACCTTAACCCTACCCCTAACCTGTAACACCTAATCCTTACCCTAGATCCTAACCCTGACCTTGACCCTGAGGGGAGACATACAGGAAAGAGATTCACAGGTTTGCGCATTCAGTGACACAGTACATTTTCTTCGTTAGTCAATGTTAGCAAGCAAAGAACTTTCTATCTGACCTAAAGAATGATGTTCAATAAACTGTCTTCAACAATTGATCAACAATTTCTAACAAGATGGAGTGAAAATATAAAGTGTAGGGATTGGTACTAGTACTCATACACTTATCTGTAGTTAGGAAGGTTGATTTTTTTCTCTCAAAACCTAAGCAGCACATGTCTTAGATTACTTTCCAAAATTAGAAAGCACATGCAAAAGGCAACTCTAAATTGATCTTGCTTGTCTAGGATTTATTGGGTTCTCTTGGGATGAACAGTTTAAATTTGTACTAAAAACATTCAGAACTATAAACCAAGCATAAATTTACAGCATAAATGGCTATACAACATCTCCAGGGCAGGAATGGGGAACATGAGGCATGCAGTGGCTCAAAATCTAACCATGTTGTGTACTTCGGAGACACCTGCTCTACTGTTCAATTTGGTCATTTATATACATTGCTTTCCCTAACAAGTCCAAACAAAGGGTGGTCAGCTGGGTCCTAGCACTTGCACCTAATGCAAAATTTAGTTGTATTTGTTTTAATGGCATTTTCAAAAACACCATAGAATTTTAAACACATCGTCAAAAAAAAAATTACAAGTTTATATCTAATTTATGTAGACAAACAAGAATGGGTGCCATAGGGAATGAGGTAAAACATTCCAGTTTGACTACATTTGGAGAAAAAATAATTGCACTTGGTAAACTTAATTTCAGAATTACTAAATACACATCGTTTTCTGCGGGTGAAGCTTTTATTATCTCAAATATTAACTGTAACCAGAAATATATGAGGACTTTATAAATTGAGCCTTTTGGCCTAATGCTGGTTATAACTTATAATAAAATTAGGGGCAGGCTCAACTTTTTGTGGACTGATGTCAAAGAATATTATTAATGCCTTTTGGCTCTACTCCAGTTTTCTTCTACGTAGTTATATTCTTAATTAAAAAGTAATTAAAAGTGTCAGAGTACTGATGTTGTATATTCAGAAAGTTGCTTTACTAGAATTCAGAATAAATCTCATATCATTGTGTTACTCTTGACCATTAATATTCTGCATATATCTATTGAATTAATATGTTTATATGGCATTATTAACATTAACAAATATTACAAATTAATCAAAATGTTTTCAAGTCATAATCATACCTTACTCCATTTTTTTTGTGTAATTGCTACCCAATTTGGGGAAGCCGTTGATTTTCAACTGTCAAGTCAACTAGAATGTTGCCTATAAAGTAATTAAAATGTATGGCCTTTCCTAAATTCATAAGATATAAAAACCTGAAGAAACATAAAACATTTAGAGAATTTCTCTAGTTATTAATAAAAGGAAACCAAAGTCCAGAGCTGTAAAATTCTTTTCCCAGCATGGCAGAATGTACCCTATTCACTTATTTACTTAAACTTTCACTGTTACCAACCATCAAAGAATAAGTGAATAGATGAATAAACGATAGATGATTTAATACAAATTAGCTAATTACATGGAGACACGGTGCTAAATATGTTAAAGATAGGGAACAAAGGCAAATCCTCGCCCTCAAGTAATTCATTGTGTGCTGGGGACCAGGTGTGAGGATCCGTTTGATGTGTTAAAGTGAGAGGCAATGGAGGAGGCTGCATGGGAATCCATGGAAGCGACACATTGTAGGTGAGCTCAGATGTTGTGAGAGTGCATCATGTGCCAGTGATCATTGCTATTATAGGAGAAACCCTAGCATCCATGAAAACACAGAGCCGGGGGTAGGGGGATGAAGGAAAGAAGGATTCCTGAGAGATGATGTATAAACTGACTTTTCAAAGGTGAGTAATAATTAACTAGTTAATAGTCAATATCAGCATGGTCCATTGAAGATCAACAGAATCATCTGGAATTAAGCTCCAATTGGGTTTTTCTTCTCACCATTTGTATAACCTTATATGTGTAATTAAACTCCTTCCTCATCTTTAAAATGTAATGATGCCTATTTGCATAGTCACTGTGAGAACTAGAAAGAATAGATATAAATATTTTACTCCAATGTGAGTATCAATATGCTTTCATAGCTATTAATGATTTAAAGATGATGGTGGACAGATACCAATACCAATTTAATGCACATTTTCAAATCGCTAGAACACTTTTAATCTTCCCAACATAAAGAAATGATAAACATTTGAGGTGATTGATATACTACTCACCCTAATTTGACCACTACACATCATATATAGTGTGTGTATGCATATATATATTTACATATTATACTGTACCCCATAAATGTGTATAATTGTTATGTCGATTAAAAATAACACAATAATTTTTAAAGTACAAAAAAACATGCAAAGTGAAAGACATTGGTCACAAAGGAATACATATTGTACAATTCAATTTTTATGACATAAGCAGAATAGGCAAATCTATAGGGACAGAAAGCAGATTGGTGGTTACCTAGGCATGGAGGACTGGGTGGAAATGTGAAGCCAATGCTAATGGGGGTCATGAAAATGTTCTACAATCAATTGTGGTGATAGTTACACAATGTTGTAAATATACTAAAAGTCATTAAATTGTACTCTTACATGGGTGAATTGTATGGTATGTGAATGACATCTCAATAAAGCTGTTTTTTTTTTTAAAAAGATGATGCTGGAAGTGTCTGGGCAGAGAGAATAGCACACACTGAGGGTTGAATTCTAGGCGTGACCGGTCCTGGGAACTGACAGACTTCAGTGCAGAGAGACTGGTGAGAGGCTGAGAGTGAGAAGAACGAGAGCAGGCAGCCCTAGATCAGGACAACGAATTTGGAGTTGACCCTAAAGATGAAGACACTGAAGGATTCTAGGCAGAGGTGTGTTAAGATCAGACTTTTACTTTAGATTTATCTTTTTGGCCCAAGTTGTAAAGGATCAATGATGGGGTGCAGGATTAGAGGAAGAAAACCTGCAGGGAGGTAATATCCAAAGAAGAGATGATGAGGGCTGAACCAGAGAAGTAGTGGTAAGGAACTGGGAAGGGGACAGGCTAGGAAATACTCAGAAATAGAACTGTAGATGCTGGTGACTGATCAGGTGTTGGAGAGGGAGGCTCAGACCCTTAATCCAAACCTCATGGATTAAGTTTGAAGTGACTGTGGATAATTCAGCTGGGGACGTCCAGGTAAAGGAGAAGATACAGGGGAGCTCAGAGTAGGACCTGGGCCTCCAGTCTCTTCTGGACAACAGCCATGTAGAGCCAGTGAGTTGAGGGCTGTGAGGAGCAAGGTGGAAGGTAGGGAGGGGTTACGTGAAGTTTCATTGGGATATTTTCTTTATAGAATTTCTTTAAGATAGGAAAACATGACAACGTTTATAAATTGGAAAAAAGTACGAGTAGTGAAAGGGAGGGGTTGAATCCAGAGAGGGGAGGAGTAATTTGGGAGAAGAAAGACAGTGCTTGACTGAAATGGGAGGTGAGTGGAGAAAGCGGTGTAGATGGAGAGCTGGGTAACAATCAACCTTAAAATTTTAGTGACTTGCGACCACAGATTTAGGTTTTTTTCACTCATGAGTTTGTGGGTCAGCTGAGGTTTGAGGGTCTTGACTCGGCTCATCTGGTCTTAGATCCAGGTTCAGGTATGGCCCAGGCATGCTCTAGCTGTCTTATTCTGAGGTTCAAGCTGAATGGGTTACAGATACCCAGGAGTAACTGGTGATGACAAAGTGGGAGAAGGCAAGGGCAGCCCCCCAAACATTTCAAGACCTGCTTGTGTCAAATCCACTAGCATTCCTTTGGCCAAAACAAGTTACATGGTCAAGGAAGTATACTCTGTCCAACCACAAGGGAGTCACAAACTGGGTCCAACAATTCAGTCTGCAACCCCTGGCTTGTCAGTAATCTCACCTGAGAACCTGTCAGTTACCTGCTCCATTTACACACATGAGAAAAAATTGTAGCTTATCTTTCGCCTGATTCCATGGTATTTAGAGTAGAAACATCATGGGACAGGGCTTGGATTCAAAGATTGGCCCCATCACCAGGATACATAATTTGTTCTTTGGCAGCTCTTTTTCCTTTTCTGCGAAATGGGAAATAAGAATTCTGTGAACAGATATGATAGGATACACATATAAAGACATTGGCCAGATATGATATATATGGAGTTGAGAAGAGAGTTGTTTAACAAGATTTTTAAACTTAGGGTTTATTCCTGACCATATCCAATTTCAAACCAAGTCATGCATTTAATCTTGATTTGCTAAGAAAATTTGCAAACTAAGCCAGTACTGACTTTTGTGGTTATGGATAACAGAAAACCAGTAACTGTGTTCTCACCATAACTAAGCTTAGCATATTCACCCCAAGGCAGAAAAAAAAAGTTCCAGAAGTGGAGTCAGTGGCTTTCCATGAGCATGGACTGTGCAGAGTGTATCTTCCTCCACCAAACAGCACATGGTCGACCTCTTCACTTAAAGGAAACATACTCAACAATGTGTGTCCCTCTGTGGTCTCTGCCCAGTGCATACTGTGCATGCACACTCAAGAGAAACAAGGTTTAAGGTTTAACCAAAATGCATTCAACAGCAGATATTTGCAGCTTACTTGAAAAAACCTCAGACTGCTCAAGACGGGTGCTGCTTGTTGAATGTTGAGACAGACTTTTCAAAACCAGATGCAAACTAATCCAGTCATCTGACACTTGGTGTGGCTTGAAAAACATGTATTGATCTGGTCTTAATTTTGATTAACTGTTTCAAATGTACTATTTTTATTTTCTCATTCACCTACACATTTCCACTTCCTTCTGCTGAAATTAAGGGACAGAGAAAGACATCTGTGGTTGGTAGGCTCAGAATTCCATTCATCTAAAAGCCAGCTAAGCCCTGGCTAGATGCAGACATGGAGGAAAGTTGAGCCATGCAAAACTTCTCTTAGGAGTCCCATTTAATATTCATCAGTCTTCTTGTTGACTGCTTCTAATTCAGCAGGTCCTCCTTGGTTTCTCTTTAAGCACCTATTTCCATGGTGGGTTAGAGTGAGGGACAATGGTGCAAAGGCAATCAAAATGTTGACAGATTGGGATCACATTTTGTTTATAAATAAAATAAATTTCTGTGGATAGTATCCAAAGTTTCTCAGTGACTAAAGAACTCAGATATTGGGAGGCTGCTAAATTAGGGTAAATGCTAAACAATCTGGCCGATTCGATTTGTGACTTGAGGGGAGAAGGGACGTGTAGTTAGAGGGATTTTCAAATTTGGTATTGAGGTCATCACTGTCAGAGAAAAGGAAGTTGAAATTAATTACTGAAGTTAAAAGCTGGAGTGTGAAGGATTTAAAAGCCAAAATTTACTGACAGATTTCTTTTAATTTTTAAATCTCAAACATTAATAAGAGCAATTAATAAAATTATCAAATTGTTCTATTATAGTTTGGTATTACAGGCTGTAAACCATCTGGATCCTCAGGGTATCAAAAAAGTAAAGACATTCATGAATTACCAACTGGGAATCTGAGTTCTGAATCAGGCCTTTCACCCTCAGTCCTCTGGGGCATTTTCAGTGATTCAGCAGAAAGCCATACTGACACAGTGCTGGCAAGTGGTAGGCACCAAATCAGTGTTTGCTGAGTGGATCTAGTTCAACACCTTCAGGTTGTGAGTGAAGAGCCTGAACGTCCACATAGTTAGGTAGCTGGCCAAGGTCACACAGATCATAAGGGAAAGAATGACAAGAAACCATTTAGATACTGAGGCAGAGAATAGCCTGAGGATGCCAAGACAACAGAGTCCAGCTTTGTCACCAAAATGGAGAACGTGTAAGATGAGGCACAGAACAGTCGTGGGGCCAGAGAAAACACACAGGATATGGCTGATAGGGTCTTAGGAAGATGAAGTTATGAGGTGCTGAGCAGAGACAGACAGGAATTAGCCATGCAACTATTTTGCTCTCTGTTATTGGCTATTTGTTTAACTGTACCTGAATTCAACAGAGTAGTCAAATCCATCCCTTTCATCCCGTAAACACTGAGATTTCCACTGAGTTGTACCTACCATAACTGATTTTCCTGGAATTTATCAAATATTCCTGAAAATCTACTGCAGTAGAAAAAGATGTTATTTTCTAGTATACAAAAACTTCATATATTAAAACATATTTAAAAACTCCAAATATTTATAAACTCCTGTTCTGGGGTCATTTGTTTTCTATAATAAAGAACAGTGAAAAGAACACTGTGTAAGAGTGAATAATCCCAGGTTCAAGCCCTGCTGCTGTTAATTGGGGTGTTGGATAGAACACAGCTCTCCATGTATCAGTTTGCTCATTTGTGAAAAAAAAAAATTCACAGCAGATGATTTCTAAGGTTCCACCCAACCTTAAAATGTTATGATTCCGGGAAAATTTTATGTAATAACATTTCTTTACTGGAAAACAAAAATTTTGGCTTGCTCTTTTGACTGGGGATTTAGTTTAGCAAGAATATTATTGCTCATCCTTTGAGAATGTGAAACTGTCAGGTAAACACGAGGAAAAAATTTAAAACAGAAAATCAATCAGGGAAAGAAAATACTTGTCAGGTGTTTTAGAATCAGAGAAATGCTAGTTTACATAATAAAGCATCACAGAAACTGGCAGCAAGACTGTCCCACAATCCACAAAGGAGAGAGCTTTAAGGATATAGCCATGAAAATTGCAAGCAAAATAAAAAATGAAACAGTTTCCCTGATGATATTCTTTCCAGTATCTCTAAGACAGTTCCTTAACCTCCAATTACATTTATTAATAGTTACTGAGACTTTAAACTATCTGGACTAAAGTTCTTTGGTGACTTCAACTGATGTTATTGAATGGCCCAAACTTTTCAAGCCAATGGTTCATGGCCCATCATGAGCTTACCACTGTCTATCCTCCATCCTGGCACTGACTCTCCTCAGCCTGGTCAAGTGCATTGTACTTCTGCCCACTCATTCCTTAAGTTTCCCTCTGTCTCTGTGCCCTCGTACTTGTGACAGAATGCTTTCTCTCTCCTTAAGAAAAGCAGCTAAGTGGGGAGAAGGGGGGACTAACACGCCCCTGAGCACACTCTTTAAAACAGGTCAAGTAGGCATATTGATTGGTAAGACTATGACAAAAAGGTGCTGAAGAAGCTGTGGGAAGACAAGATCACTTCTCTAAAATGGCAGCCACATTGTAGGGGCTTTAATGCTCCACACTGTAGGAGTATTGTAGGTGCTCCTCCCTGTGTCCCCAGTGATGACAGAATCTGGTGGTGTCTCCACACTTCACCCTCTCCTGGGACAGGATATATGATTAGTCATCTTCAAGGGGATTTGGCCTTCATATCATTGGGAAAGGGCCTGGTCTCAACAGAGCTTAATCAATAAGCAACCATATTATTTCTCAATATGCTATAGGTCCAACATTATATACACATTATTGTGTATGGTTACTTTTTTTTTTTCTTTTTGAGACAGAGTCTCACTCTGTCACCCAGGCTGGAGTGCAGTGGCACGATCTTGGCTCACTGCAAGCTCTGTTTCCTGGGTTCATGCCATTCTCCTGCCTCAGCCTCCCAAGTAGCTGGGACTACAGGCACCTGCCACCATGCCTGGCTACCTTTTTTTGTATTTTTAGTAGAGACAGGGTTTCACTGTGTCAGCCAGGATGGTCTCGATCTCCTGACCTCATGATCCGCCTATCTCGGCCTCCCAAAGTGCTGGGATTACAGATGTGAGCCACCACATCAGGCCCATGTATGGTTACCTTTTAAATAATCCATGAGACTATAGGAGAAAAAGTATGCATTTATATTGTTTTTAAAATAATTACACAACTATCTTTACTGGTTTGTGTGTGTGTGTGTGTGTGTGTGTGTGTATTCAATTTATTATATGGAATCACTTGATTTCAGCCTGTAGAACTTCCTTTAGTATTTCTTATAAGGTGGGTCTGCAAGTAATAAATTATCCTTTTTTGTTTATCTGGGAAAACCTTTATTTTTACTTCAGTTTTGAATAATACCTTTGCTAGATATAGGATCCTTAGTTGACAGTTTTTTTACTTTGAAAATTTTGAATGTGCCATCCCATTGTCTTCTGGCCTCCATCTTTTGTGACGTGAAGTCAGCTGTCAATCTGACTAGGATTCCATTATAAGTAACATCTTTGCTGTTTTTATGATTTTCTCCTTATCTTTGGCTTTCAGCATTTTTACTATGATGCATTTGTTTGTGAATCTCTTTGAGTTTACCTTACTGGGAGTTTATTGAGCTTTTGGAAACTGTTGGTTATTGTTTTTCAATAAATTTGATATTTTTTCCACCCTTATTTCTTCACATATTTTCTCTGGTCCCTTTTCTCTCTCCTCTTTTTCTAGTAACCCTAATATGAAATGTGTGCTGGATGGTGTTCCACATTTCACTGAGGCTCTGTTCAGTGTTTTCTTCATTCTTTTCTCCTCTCTGTTTTTCAGCTTGCATAACATCTATGAATCTTTTTTCAAGTTTGCTTTTTCTTTTTTTCTGCTAGTTCAAACCTTTTGAGTCCCTACAATAAGGTTTTCATTTCAGTTGTTGAACTTCTCAAGAATTTCCATTTAGTTCTTTTTTTATAATTACTCTCTTTATTGATATCCTCAATTTGATGCAATTTTATTATCATACCTTCATTTACTTCTTTTTTTTGAGACAGGGTCTTGTTCTGTCATCCAGGCTGGAATGCAATGGCATGGTCATAGCTCACTGCAACCTCCAACTCTTGGGTTAAAACAATTCTCATGCTTGAGCCTCCTGAGTAGCTAGGACTACAGACATGTACCACACTGGGCTTTTTTTTTTTTTTTTTTTCTGTATTTTTAGGATGAATGGGGTTTCTCCATGTTGACCAGGCTGGTCTCGAACTCATGGCCTCAACAGATCCACCTGCCTTGGCATCCCAAAGAGCTGGGATTACAGGTGTGAGCCACTGCACCGAGCACATTTGCTTCTTTGATCAAACTTTATGTCGACCTTAGAGTCCTTTTTTTCTGTCAAATCGTACAACTGGTCATTCTCAATGGCAGTTTCTGCTCACTCCTGCTCACCCCCCAGCCAGTATATGGGACATACTTTCCTGTTACATGGCACACTTTATAATTATTATTGTAACTGGACATTTTAGAGAATATATTGTAGCAACTCTGTGTACTGATAATCCCCCTTGGAGCTTGTTACTGTTATTTAATTATTTGTTTAGCAATTGGCTGAATTATTTTAGTAAAGTCTATTCACTCCTGTAAGGTACATGGATGTGCTTTGGTCAAGGAATAGGCTGAGGCAAATATCCAGGCATGCATGACTCAGTGAGTTTGGAACACAGGCGCACACCTCCACTTGTTATATAACCTGTTTGTGTAAGCTCATTCTTGACTCCGAGCCACTGTTGTCTGATAAAGGTATAATTGCCCTGCTGACACTGTGTACAGAGCATGGCTTGACTCAGCTCAACATGGTTCGTGTGCAAGCACTCACGCCCAAAGAGAGGGAGAGATCCAAAGCTGTCCATCTTGCAGACGGACAGGAGGGAGCAAGGACACAGCTCAGCTTGCTCATGCCCAGGGAGAGAAAGAGTTCAGCTGCTGATCTTGAAGGCAGCAGGTTGATGGTAGATTGGTAGGTTGGTAGGTAGGTTGGTTGACTGGTAGGTTGGTAGGCTAGTAATTACTGCTATTACTATTACATCTATCATTTTTTTCTTTCCCTTGGCCCACTTGATTTTTAAATGATGCAGACTTTGTGTCTTTCTGCAGCAGTAGACTTCCTGTCTCTTTAAAACTTTTTCAGAGAGAAAAGGGGGAAGATAGGCTTGTGGCTCCCCAGAGAGAGAAGTCAGCTGTAGATGCTGCCTTGTCAATCTGACTAGGATTCCATTATAAGTAACATCTTTGCTGTTTTTATGATTTTCTCCTTATCTTTGGCTTTCAGCATTTTTACTATGATGCA
>NW_012103954.1:26164-67238 GCF_000951045.1 Mandrillus leucophaeus
AAAACTTTTTCAGAGAGAAAAGGGGGAAGATAGGCTTGTGGCTCCCCAGAGAGAGAAGTCAGCTGTAGATGCTGCCTAATGCCAAATGCCAGCTCCCTTAGACTCAGTCACTGCGGACTCACCTGCAGCACTTGGCGATGACTATTCCCTCTTTCAGAGTTGCCTCTTTTGGGTTCCAGGACCCTACTCTCTCCTGTTTTTCCTTCTACCTTCTGGCAATTCTTCTCTGTAAGCATCCTCTATGGGCTCCTCTTTTTTTTTTTTTTCCGTCTGGTCCTCTCCAATTTCCCTCCTGCCAAGCCTTGGTGGTCCACAGGGTCCTGCCCTCTGCTGTCTTCTCTGCACAGTTCATCAGCCTCTAAGAGCCTCACAGTGCAGATAAGCACTGAGGATAACATAAGTCACGCAAGTGTGTATGCTTTGTAAGGTATACAGGGGAGTCACATCATGCACACATTTGACTGTTTATGCACAGCAAAACAAAATCTAAACAATGTGTATGGGCCCAGAAAGAACAAGATGAGAGGTGACAATCTGCCATTTTATGCCAGGTTATCTCAGGATGTGTCGGGCCCCCAGGAGGTACAGTTTTTGACTGCATATAGTCAGCATAAGCATGTTCCACACAGCCTACACAAGCCAAACTACTGCTCAACTCATGAGGCAGCCAGCTCCTCAGATGTGAGAGGAAAGTTGCCTGCATTGGCATTATTGACAGAAATTTATCTCTGTGTTATCGGAACTTACAGATGATGTAAGGAACCCCACTGCGTGTAATTTTGACTCTTTGAGATGACTTGAGACCTTAACCCAGAATAAGATGAAACACCACCCAACTAGCCCCCTAGATGATCAGAAGTTGTGATGCTTGCACTGGAAGGATGAAAACAGCAAATCTGAAGGTTCGACTAAAAGAGTATGGGCAAGAGATCTTGCTCAGAATCGGGGTTTCTTTTAAAAGATAGTTGTGAGTTGATTATTATCCTGAGCTATTTATTCAGCTCACTCCTATTTCCAGCCCCCAGGTGGAAATTCCTGTGAGTTTCCCAACATCCTGCCCACAACCAAGAGCAATTGAGTTGTTTCTGTGAGGTCCAGACAGAAACGTGCCTCTTCTCTGTGCTTTTTTTCTTACCTTTGTGTTTATAGTTTTAAGTTTGAAAATGCTCTATTACCTCAGGATGCGCTAGGTCAAATTAACAGAACATGCAAGGCTGACAAAAACAAAACAAACAAGACAATCAACGAATGCTAAGGGAACCACAAAGATGGCTTTTCTCCTTAGGGGCATGCTGGCTTGAAAGAAAGTTGTACCATATTCTGGAAACAGGAACAAAATAACTCGTCAAAACTCCCAGACTAGAATTCACTTAGGTGCTGAGAAAGAGGTTTATGCTTAGGGGAGAGACAAGAAACTAAGCTCCAGATATTTATGCTAACTAAGATTAGGGCAATATGGTTTCAAAAAAATACACTGACGGGAATAGAGTATGTTGAGTACATTGGTAGTCTTCTGCTGTATGAGATGACTCCTCAAATCACTTTCTGTACCAGCCTTCAAAAAGATAGGCCAGAATCCCATAGGTTCAAAAGTTAGTCTATTTGAAAAGATAAAGGGGAAGCAGAACAGAGGGCTTTGGTTAGACTCAGCAATGATTTTGACAATGGACACTTGCTTAGTACCTACGTTTTCAAGTTTCTCTCTCTTTCTCTTTCCTTTCCTCCTTCCTTCTATCTATTCTTCATTCACCTATTTATTAAATTATTCAATAAATATTTATTAGGGACATGCTGGTGGCAGATCCTGTGCCAGCACTGGGGGATGTTCCAGGAAACGTGGTAACACACAATCTACTGTCAAGAAGGTCAGCATAAGGTGGTCAGTATAAGCTTAACAGAAGTCCCTGCTTATTCACACTTTTGGTTTTGTTTTCCAAGGCTTCAGTTACCTGTGGTAAAACAAGCCCTGAAAGTATTACAGAGAAAATTTAAATAATAAATAATTCATAAGTTTTAAATAATTTTCATTGCTATCTATTGTTACATTTGTAACAATATTTTACAACTAATAAGATAAATAACTATTTTATTTTTTGTTAATCTCTTATTGTGCTTAACTTATAAATTAAAGTTTATCATAGGTATATGTGTGCATAGGAAAAAACACAGTATTTATAAGATTCGATGCTACCTGTGGTTTCAGGCATCCATCCACAGATCATCTTGGAATGTATCCCCTGTGGACAAGGGAGGACTACTCTATACACATGAAAATATGTATATTATTACACATTTATTACAAATATAATACGTCTAAAACAGGTGGTGCAGACAAACTCTATAAAGTCTCAGGAGGAAAGATCGCCATGGACTGTGGAGAAAAATGAGGTGCAAGAACATTTTATGATGTTTATAAGGCTTTACCTAGTTTATACAGTGTGCAATTCTGAGTTCTCTAGAGAAGCAGAACCAACAGGAGATAGATGACAGACAGATAGATGGATAGATAGATGATGGAAGGATGGATGGAAGGATGGATGGACAGATGATGGGTGGATGGATAGATGATGGATGGATGGATAAATAGATGGATGGATAGATATATTAGGTGATGGATGGATAGATAGATGATAGATGGATAGATGATGGATGGATGGATAGGTGATAGATAGATAGATAGATAGATAGATAGATAGATAGATAGATAGAAGGAAAGAAAGATGGAAAAGTAAATGGATGGATGAATATATTAGATGATGGGTGGATGATAGATGACAGATGGCTAGATAGATGGATGGATGAATAGGTAGATGGCTGGCAGGTTGGATAGATAGATGGATGGATAAATAGATGATGGATGGATGGATAGATGATGGATGGATGGATAGATGATGGATAAATGGATGGATAGATAGATATATGGATGGATAGATAAATGGATGGATTAATAGATAGATGATGGATAGATAAATGAATAGAAGGATAGCTGGATGGATGGATAGATGACAGATGGATGAATGGATGGATAGACGGATGGATGGATAGATGATTGATGGATAGGTGGATGGATGGATAGATAATCTATAGATAGATAGATGCATAGACAGATGATGAATGGAGGGATAGATGAATAGATGGATCAGGGATTTATTATGGGAATTAGTTCACACACATTGTAAAGGCTGAGAAGTCCCGTGATGTGCTGTCTGCAAGTGGGAGGCCCAGGGAAGCTGGTGACACATCAGCTAAAGCTCAGTCCAAGTCCAAAGGCCTGAGAACCAAGAAAGCTGATGGTGTAACTCACAGTCTGAGGCCAAAGGTCTGAGAAATTGGAGGCTACTGATGTAAGTCCTAGAGTCTGAAAGGCCTAAAAACCTGCATTCCCGATGTCCAAGGGCAGAAGATGGTGCCCAGCTCCAGGAGAGATAACAGATTTGCCTTTCCTATGCCTTTTGGTTCTATCTGAGTCTTGATGGATGGGACGGAACCACCACATTGTGAGACGGTGGATCTTTACTCAATCACTGATTCAAATGCCAGTCTCTGCCAGAAACATGCTCACAGACACACCCAGAAATAACACCTTACCAGCTATCTGGACATCCCTTAACCCAACCAAGTTGACACCAGAAATTAACTATCACATATAGTTCCACAGGTGAGAAGGGGTGAGAAAATTAAAGCCAATGTTGTCTTCTTGATTCAAAGAAATAACAGGCACATCACAGAAATGAAAGACTGTGGCTAAAATAGAGTTATAGCTTAGTGTTTTTACAAGATTTGAATTTAAATACTTTTGGAATGTGAACCCCAAATATTTGAGATAGGTCTCAGTTAATTTAGAAAGTTTATTTTGCCAAGGTTGAGGATATGCATCCATGACGCAGCCTCTGGAGGTCCTGATGACATGTGCCCAAGGTGGTCAGAGCACAGTTTGGTTTTATACATTTTAGGGAGATACAAGACATCAATCGACAT
This sequence comes from Mandrillus leucophaeus, assembly GCF_000951045.1. Classification (NCBI taxonomy): domain Eukaryota; kingdom Metazoa; phylum Chordata; class Mammalia; order Primates; family Cercopithecidae; genus Mandrillus; species Mandrillus leucophaeus. Next base: position 30,143 of record NW_012103954.1, read on the forward strand.
ATGTAAGATGAATATTAGTTCAGTCTGGAAAGATAGGACAACTCGAAGCAGAGTTGAGAGGACTCGAGACAGGGAAGAGGCAGGGAAGGGACGTCCAGGACATAGGTAGATAAGAGACAAATAGTTGCAATCGTTTGAGTTTCTAATCAGCCTCTCCAAAGGAGGCAATCAGATATGTATTTATCTCAGTGAGCAGAGGGGTGACTGAATAGAATAGGAGGCAGGTTTGCCCTAAGCAGTTCCCAGCTTGACTTTTCCCTTTAGCTTAGTGATTTGAGGGCCTCAAGATTTATTTTCCTTTCACAGGTAGTAAAAAAATCGAATGAAAGTTAAATATCTCCTTCACTCCAAATTATCTTCTGTTCATTGTTGAACAATGAGTGCACAGATACAATTACTAATAATATTGTTTTCTTAATTTTTGCTTAACATTGTCTCATATGGCATTTTACACGATTATTATGACTGACTAATCTTTTTTTTTTTTTTTTTGAAACAGAGTCTCGCTCTGTCACCTAGGCTGGAGTGCAATAATGCAACGTCGACTCACAGTAACCCTCGCCTCCTGGGTTCAAGAGATTCTTCTGCCTCAGCCTCGGAGTAGCTGGGATTACAAGAGCCTGCCACCATACCCAGAAAATTTTTGTATTTTTAGTAGAGACAGAGTTTCGCCATGTTGGCCAGGCTCGTCTCGAACTCCTGACCTCAATTGATCTGCCCACCTCAGCCTCCCAAAATGTTGGGATTATAGGCATGAGCCACTGCGCCCAGCCAGCATTTCTTTAATATTGGGCATTGCAGTTTTAATTTTTTCTTTAATAAATTATGCACAACTGTCTTTTGGGAGTTTCTTTTACATTTTTTTGTACATGCAATACAGTTCAAGTGACATAAACAGTTTTACTTGATGTAGTGCTAGACTTCCTCTCAGGAACATTAATGTCACTGAGAATGTACAAACATGCCTCCACATTTACAAACATGTTATTTTATCATTCTTACTTACATTCCTAGTTCAGGGAATAATTGTTCATAATTTCTAGTTATTCTCATTTCTATTTCTTTATTCCTCCCTGGGAAGGCTGTGAGTCCGAGGAACTAGTTAGCAGCGCATCATTTTCTCCCCTTTGCAGAAAAGCCATTCTCCTGCAATTGGGGAGGCCATTGACCTGGAAGGAGTCCATGGCTTCAAGAATGAGTATGAGCCCAATTCAGCCCCCATCCCAAGTCTCCATGCCCTTGTGAGTCTCACGGGTGCTGCTCCTCCATCTGGTGCTATTCCTGGACCAAACTGAGGATCGGGCCGCTATTTCTGGTGGCCAAATAATGAGATGCAGATGAACTGGGGAGGAAGTGAGTTTTTATTTCTGTAACCACTTACAGGGAGAAGGCCTGGAAAATATCACCAGACCAACTCAAAATTACAAAGTCTTCCAGAATTTATATACCTTCTAAGCCATATGGCTGTGTGTAAATGTGCATTCATCTAAAGACATAAGTGATTAACTACTTTAAATCTATAACTAAGATCTGAGTCTTGAAGACCTCCCCCTGGAGCCTCGGTAAATTTACTTAATCTAAATGGATTCAGGTGCTGGGGTGATTACCCTTATTTTGTCTCCTGCTAAATTATGGAGGTTTGGGGAGTTCCTCCACAGGACCTGAACACAGCTTTCTTTGTTTGATGATACTCAACACTGGACACTGAGATCAGCAAGACCTGGACATGGCTCTGTTCATTTGGTGATGCTCACCACCATCTGGGAGACTGAGAGCAGCAGCACCTGGACAGACTGGCGGGGGCCTGAGATCTTACACAGCCTGGTTCCTACCTTGTCACAACTTATAGGAGGAAAGGAGGCCCCTTACAGCAGCACACTTATGAGAGGGTAGACCTTTTACTTTCTGGAATTTTTCATAAAGTTTCTGGAATAATCAGAGAATGTAGATTTGCCTGTTTCCAGAATTTTTTTTTGTTCTGTGGCACTCATATTATTTAAGGTGAAGAAAACACAGAGTGGAGGCAAAGATAGGACACAAAAGACATATTTGTCAGCAATATCCAATGCAGCTGTTTTCAGTTTAAATTCTTAGAGTTTTTAGACAAACTATTATTGAGAAACCCAATGTATAAGACTTAAGAAAATATAAAAGGACTGGGACCCTAGAGTCCTGCTACCTCACTCCTCTGAGCCCTGATGGTTTCTCAGGGCAGAGTTTGAAAACCACAATCCCCTTGTTTTCCTTTTTATCTTTCATTTTAAATATAATCGTTTGGAATTATGTTAACCCGTTTTATTTTGTTTGTGAAAAGTTGAAGAACTAATGACTAATAGTTGACTATCCAGTTCAACTATTTCACAGATAACTTTGCTAAATTCACAGGGTTTGTCAGTGATAAAACTGGACCTGGGATCCAGGTTCCCCGACGTTCAGCCACTGAATATCCCACAATTCCTGAAGTCCATTAGCTTTGACTGAAAAAAAAGTGCCACACAATTTATTGGGAAAAAGACCATAGTAAACTCCAGTTTTAGTAATCTGTATTTCAAAATTTGTAATTATGTCTTCACTGTAGTTATAAATTCATCTTAGTGGTTTGTTGGTTGTATTATATTTTTGTTGTGATATGCTTTTCTGATCTTCATTAAAATGATGGCCAGTCATAGATTATTGTTTACAGCCAATACCATAATTGTCTATTTTAATAATGGTAAATAACGATACCCAGTGCAAATCTGTCAAAGCACAGGCCATTTTATCCGGCCTCGCAACCCCCGTTTCTACATTTTCAGTCACGTGGACTGACAGGTGTTTACACTTCACACTGAATATACACAAATGCATGACTGACACTTCCCGTTTGGGCCTCCCAGGGTGACTTGCTCTGGTTTTCACCTTCCACACTTGATCTTATGTAGTAAGGAGGCAAGAAATGCCCAAGCAGCTCAAATTCTGTTTTGCCTATTTGAAACATAACAGTTGAGACAGACCAAAATATTTGAAGGAATGACATAGAAGGTCTATGGATTTTTGGGTGGTGCATGTGATGTCATCAAATTAGATTCCTCACTTGTGTGTCCATAGACCTGTGCTTTAAAAGATCTTTCAAATGGAGAAAAACAAAAACCATCGGTGGAGATGCTGAGAAACAGTTCTGCCCAAACAGGCTTCCATCCCTGCTGCACAGCTCTCCCAGCCTCTTCTATGCTCTGTTCTCAAGGTCTTTGTCCCCAGCTCAACAACTCATTCTTGCAAGAGTCAGCTGAATAATTAGCAATGCCCAACAGAGCGACTCACGGGAAGTAGCGGCTTCTCAGGAATATGTGTTCTGAGATGTGTGTGTGTGTGTGTGTGTGTGTGTGTGTGTGTGTGTGTGTGTATTTGAGATGGAGTCTCACTCTGTCACCAGGCTGGAGTGCAGTGGCATGATCTCAGCTCACTGCAACCTCCACCTCCCAGGTTCAGGCGATTCTCCTGCCTCAGCCTCCCAGGTAGCTGGGATTACAGGTACCCACCACCACGCCCAGCTAATTTTTGTATTTTTAGTAGAGACAGAGTTTCACCATATTGGTCAGGCTGGTCTCGAACTCCTGACCTCAGGTGATCCACCTGCCTTAGCCTCCCACAGAGCTGAGATTACAGGCATGAACCACCATGTGCAGCCTGATATGTTTTTATTACAAAGCTTTTAAATTCCATTATGCACATCTCTAACATGATGGCAGGTGTAGAAATTATCTCTCAGTGCAGAGAGCCTCTGAAACACAGCAGTGCCAGCCCAAGTTTACCACAAGTGAAGGTGGGGAAGTCGTAACCCAGTACAGAAGAGTTGGACTATGGGTAATGAGGTTTCCGCGGGACCTCCAAGATAATGCAGAGATATTCAGTTAAGAGCATTGGAGATTTACCTGTACACAGGTGTATGCTGAGAGAGGTCCCAGTGAGGACAACCTCTCCACCATGGTCTCACACTCCTGAAAGCAAACCCATGAAGTATGATGAGGGAAAGTGGTTTGTTCAAATGGGTCTTTGGTTTGTCAGTTTAAGACTGGTTACCACAGAGTTCAGTGTGGGTCACCTGCTGGAACTTTGTCTGTAGATTTTAGGGACTGGCTGAACGCTCACATTTAGAAAGTAAGTACAGAGGATACAGTTGAGTCACAGACCACAAGCAGTCATGTCGGGCTGTTTCTCTGCTGACCCTGATCAGCTCTCTGAGTGTGGCTGTTGTTCGGGGCCCTGACCACTTGGTTTGTGTAATTTCTTGCACCCTCTGGATTAAAAATTCTGAGAATCCATAATCTCATTAAACTCAGGTTTTATCCTACCCAAGATTTGTTCCAAAAGACAGCATGCTGGAGTCATGCTAGGACATGCTAGTCAGTGCTAGGGCTAGAGTAACTCACTGCTGCACTGTGCTCCCCTCCTTCCTGTGTTGGGGGCTCCCCTTTACCCCCACCCTGTTCCCACATCTCACACTCCCAACTGGCCCCTAACTGTTCAGGGGATCACAATCAGGGCACGTCTCCCACGTGGCTTCAGATGCAAAAAATTACCCCCCCCCCCCCCCGCCAGTAAAAGCATATTTATCTCACATTTCATTTTCCAAGAGCTCAATCTTGTGCTAAATAATTGGAGATCAGGTTTCTGGCTATTAACAAATACAAAGGCATTACTAATGGAAACTCTTGATATATGGCCATCTCCTAAACTTTTTTACATTTTGAAAGAAAAATCCATGGGACAAATGCCTAAGCCCCAAAGAAATAGCTCTCCCGTGTTGCATATTTAGGTGCTCAGGCAGAACTGATAGAGGCCTCATCGTTAATACAGTAACAACAGATACAAATCCTTGGTGCCAATTACATGTCAGGCCCTATACTAAGTGCTTCTTACATAATATATCAGGAAATTATCATGAGAAGCTTATGAGGCAGATATTATTATTCCTGTTTGTACAGGTAGAAAAAAAGATGCCCAACGAAGTTAAGTAACCTGCCTAGGTCATACAGCTAACAAATGGCAGAATTGGGCCGAACATTTAACCTCCACTGTTAATGTCTTTTAGCAAGAGATTTTCAACAGAGAAGTCAAATTAGATCACAGGTATTTGCCTCTTGTGCTTAAACAGGCTCTTATCAGGGCTAGCCTTTGGCTTTTTTCCATGAGAACATTTTACGGAATTTATTTTGCTATCTTGATCTACAATGCCTAGGAACTCTAGGAACTGGGGATGGAAAGAAAGTCCACTCCCTGAGATGATTTCTTGTCACCTTTTGGCTACGTCCTGGATCTCAGACCCAGGCCTACTTTTCCTGGCTATACATGGCAAATCCAACTGGGAAATTTAAATGTTAGTTTTATGTTTGAGAAACAGGACCTAATATGAATGTTTGTTCTAGTTGTGTTGACTTAATGCTGATAGAGTTAACTTTGAACTCTCAGGATCTATTTTTATACTCTTTGTCAATGGTGTTCTTTCTCCATTGGTCCATGGCTTGCAGTAGTGGTGCTGCTCTGTGTCTGTCACAACTCACAGCTCTATTTATTAATACCTTCAGAATCTTCTTTATGTACCTTCTATTTTCTTTGTGTGATGCATGGGGCAGAGTCAGCTCTGGCTAAAATGTCAAAACGAAGAATCCTTAGTGCAGCTCATGTATCCATGCAGAGTAAATGCCAAGAATGGCTGTGAGCCTTCCCTTGACTCTCCTCCGCAGCTGCCACCCAACCAAGACTGCATTCTAAGGGTGGTCAGTCTGTTAGTCACATGGAACTAATGCACAAGAAGATTGGATGGATTGATGAGAAGCTAAGCTTTATCAAGAATATTTACATTTTAAAAGAGGGAATGTGTCACAATAAATGAGCTCCTGCCTGATAAACATCCTGCCTAAAACCCTTCCAACCTATTGTTGCTTTGCCTCAAGAATAATGCAACGATTGGTGGAGCTTGAGGCAAAGCAACAAAGTTTGATGAAAGGTTTTAGGCAAGATGTTTATACTTCTCATGTACTTCTCAAGTTAGTTATTGTACTTTTCAACTCTAGATTTCTATTTCTTAATAATTTCAATTGAGTGATATTTTCTATTTGGTAAGACATTATTCTCATGCGTTCTTTCAGCTCTTTAAAAAATTTTTAAACTGTCTGAGTAGATTTGAAATATCTGGTTTAAAGTCTTTTGTGAGTAAGTTCATCATGTGAGCTTCCATGGGACACTTTGCATTGATGCTTTTTTCTCCAGCATATGGGCTGTACTCTTGTTTCTTTTCATGTCTTGTAATTTTTTCTTAAAAATTGACATTTTAAATAATATAATGTGAAAATCCTGGGAATCAGATTTTGCAACCTCCCCAGGGTTTGTTATTGTCACTGGGGCATTTTTTGGTAGCTCTTATTGTTTGTTTAGTGACTTTAAAGAAATAATTCTGCCAAGTCTGTATTCTCTTTTGTATATGAGCACTGAAGTCTTTGCTTGGTTAGCTTAGAGGCCGTATAATGAATGGATAGTGATTTCCTTAAGTGCTTGGAACCAATAAGTCTTTCACTATGCTGAGGGTGTCTGTATGAATGATGGGGCACACTTCAAACATTAGTAGGTAATGAACAATCTGCCTTAGCCTTCCCCTGCTGTTTGCTCAGCATATTAAGGTCAGCCCAAGATGAGAGTTGAGGCTTTCTCATGCCTTTCTGAGTATGCACGTGTTAAAAGAAAAACCTTAGATAAATTTAATTTAACAAAATTTAATTGAGCAAAGAATGATTCATGAATCAGGCAGCCTCCCAAGCCAGAGCAGGCTCAGAGACACTCCAGCACAGCCATGTGGCAGAAGAAGATTTATGGGCAGAAAGCGGAAGGTGACAGACAGAAAACAGAAGTGAAGTACAGCAACAGCCAGATTGATTATAGCTAAGAGTTTGCCTTATTTGAACACAATTTGAACAGTTGGCCCACTTTAATTGGCCAAAACTTAGTGATTGGCACAAGAATATGCTAGTCTGTTTATATATCCAGTTAGGTTTCAGTTTACTGTGTATAGGAACTTTAAGGGTGAACTTAAAGTATATAAGGAGGCAGCTTTAGGCTAAGCTTAATTTAACAAATTCCCCCTTTTGATCATTCCCTTGATTGTGAGAAATTGACCGAAATATTAGTCACTGATGTCAGTATCATCATTGTAAATGTACTGATTTGGTCTTGAAACCCACTGAATAATAGCAGAACAGTGGGTTTTTAAAGGTGGATACAAGGACATCAGTTATTTTTTTTGGTAAGGGTTAGAGCAGAGGGTACTTCCTTGTGCTGGACTCTCCTGTTTACAGGAGAGAAACAAAACCTGGTCAGTTCTAGGACCTATCTGTTTCCTTAAAGTCTTAGTTTGAATATGCCATATGTAGTATGAGTGACTCCATTTTAGTTTGGTCTGGTCTGTTGGGGCCTAGTGTATGAGCTCAGTTCAAAACAATGGCCTCCCATAATTTTGTTTAAGAATTACACCCTTTTTGTCAGGTTCTCACTTAGGTGAGAGTACGACTGATGTGGTCTGGCTCTGTGTCCCCACCCAAATCTCGTGCTGAATTATAATTCCCAATGTTGGGGGAAAGACCTGGTGGGAGGTGGGATTGGATCATGGGGATGGATTTTCCCCTCATTGTTCCTCTGATAGTGAATGAGTTCTCATGAGACCTGATGGTTTAAAAGTGTATGGCACTTCCCCTCTTTGCTCTCTCTCCCTCCTGTTGCCATGTGAAGATGTGTTGCTTTCCCTTCACCTTGCGCCATGATTGTATGTTTCCTGAGGCCTCCCCAGCCATGCCTCCTGTACAGCCTGCAGAACTGTGAGTCAATTAAACCTCTTGTATTTATTTATTTATTTTTTGAGACAGAGTCTTGCTCTTTCACCCAGGCTGGAGTGCATTGGCACGATCTTGGCTCACTGCAACTTCCACCTCCCGGGGTCACGCAATTCTCCTGCCTCAGCCTCCCGAGTAGCTGGGACTACAGGCATGTGCCACCACACCCAACCAATTTTTGAATTTTTAGTAAAGATGGGGTTTCACCATGTTGACCAGGAGGGTCTTGATCTCTTGACCTTGTGATCCGCCCACCTAGGCCTCCTAAAGTGCTGGGATTACAGGCGTGAGCCACCGCACCCAGCCAAACCTCTTTTCTTTATAAACTAGCCTGTCTCACGTAGTTTTTTGTGGCAATGTGAGAATGGACTAATAAATGACCAAAACTTAGGGCTTTAGTGCCACTCTCAGTTACCATCATTTTGGATTTCTAGTCTCAGCACATCATTCATAGGTTACAGTGCCCTCATGGTCACACATTTATTTCAGCTCTTGTTATTCCAGTGGAAGAGACAACATGTAACATTCTTGAGATGCCTGCATGCAAGTATTTAAAACTTCTGAGAGAATACAGAGTACTAGGGAGACTACTATTATGACTATCAGGAGGGTAATACCAAGAGTTTGGAGTATGCTCCTTAGCTGGGGTCCCCATGAATCAAATAAACTAAACAAGTAGATCAAAGAGATAGATAAAGAGTCACTCACTTTAACCAGGCAGTCTGTTCATTAATCTCCTACAACTGAATCTCTAGAGTACCCAATGTATTTCTCCACGTGCAACAAGAAGTGCCAGCAACTACGCAGATTCTTCTCTGCCTAGCCAGCAAGTAATCCAGAATGATTCTATTTTTTATTATTTATATTATTTATCCTTTAGCATAACTTTCACAAGAGAATTTAAAGGCTGTTGTCTAGCCATAGCCTTTACAGTAGAATCTTTTATAGGGCCTATCAGGAGGGATAAATTTCTAGTCATTGTCTCATTTACTCCAAATCATAGAAAAAGAAACCTAATAATTATGCCTGTCTAGAAGAGCAAAGCCTGCTGGCAATGTTCTCTTTAACCTATGATGTAGGTTAAAATGAGTGAACCAGTGTTCTGTTTCTGACTGATTATGAGGCAACAAATGTACCACTAAAATTTCTCACCTACGTTGGCCCTTCATCTTCCATCTAAAAGGCATGAGATTGTTCATGTATATGGCTGGATGCAAAATCATTCACAAATAAAAGTATACCAACTGAGTGCACACAAATGAACCTTTTTTACTTTTATCGTTCACGGGGGCATAAGAAAGAAAAAATGGAAACTTTAGAGTCTGATGATAGCAGGCAAGACTTGATCCATGATGTTGCGAAAAAGCTGTCCACATCAAGGATGCTGTCTGCTTCTGGGGATGAACTTCCCTGGTTGGCTTTACCTTAAGGGGTTTCCAAGGGGTGAACAGTTCCAAAAATGTGGAGGGGGCCTTCTGAACTATGAGATTATGAACCCAAGTTTTGTTGCAATGTGGATGGCAAGGGCAGTCTTTCTCTAATGTTGTTCTCAGAAGACCCAGTCTCTAAGTTCCAGATTGTGAAGGGTTTGATTGTCTTCGATCAGTGGACCATAAAAAAGATTTCTTTTCCTGGTGAAAATACACCTTGACATAATGCATTAAAGCCTTGCAGCATTTAGTTGTATCAAAGTTTAGTAGTGGAAGATAAATGAGGTTGTATTATTAGGGGAATAGGTCTTTCAGTGACTATTTTGTAAGGTATCACCTACAGTTTACACTGGAAGTGGATCTGATTGCCATTAATATACAATACCTTTGACCAAAGCAATCCAGTCATTTCAGTTGGCTTCACAAAATGTTGTAGTATTTATAATACCTTATTTAACTATTTTAAAACTTGTCCAGTGAAACAAGTACTTCCATCACTGGAGATTTCTCCAGGATTGTACCATGGGGAAAACACATTTCCTAATAACCTTTTAGCTACTGTTATAGAATCAGCCCTTTTCCTCTTGGAAAAGCTTTCATAGAACCAGAAAACATGCATTGAAAATGACAATTGAATGCAATCCCTCTGTAAATGTTTAAATGCCCTATCATAAACAGAAATGTACCTGCGGTTTTGATTGTCCTCTTAGGAATAGAAATTTGAAAAACCAAACATTGGTCATCAACTATTTTAGCAACTTAGAAGAGTCACCACACCAATATATATATTTTTAATTTGCATCATTTTATTTCTTCAATGATGAGTCACAGAATGCAGAGATTGTAATAACAAAAGCTTTAAGGACTCAGGAAGATGAGGCAGCTGTTCTCCAGGAGCCCGCACTTAACATTGGACTTACATCCTCTTAAATACTGATTGTTTCTCCAATTTAGGTGCATAGCACTGATAACCAATAGGTTATCATAGGTCTTTTGATTTTGACCATGGAGTTCATTTAAATTGCATATCTTAACAATTTCAGTACTAGCAGATTTAGCATGAACATCTGGCAAAATATTTTCTTGGTATTCACTTAGTTTTTTTCCTGCCTAGCTTAGTAGTTTTATAAACCAGTCAGTCTCTTCATTAGAGTTCCAGGAATTCTTACCCAATCCAAATGATGTGATCCTAAAGTTATTAGAAACCTGTGTTTGAGAGCGTGTGTCAGAGTTTTTCCATCCTTTCATGAATCTCCTTAAAGACACCATATTCTAGGACTTTACGTGCTTGTGAAGTTTTAAGAAACTGCATCGGAATTAAGCAATTAACTGTGGAAATGACTTTAAATGGTCATAAAGACAATTGAAAAGGAAATTTGGTTATTTCTGTGGTTTACAATAACTCAACATAATAACCAGAATTTTAACCAATAGCATATACCCAGACATATTAGGATTTTAGAAATCTCATATAACTTTGGAACATATATTAATAACATATTCTTTAAGATATAATTTAAGAAGGTTAAACCATCCTTTCTTACTTGACAGTGCTTCCCATGTTATTTCACATGTCAAATAATCCTGTTTATCTGCCTTTTGGATGCTTCAGGGGACCTTTGTAGCATCCCAAAGTTAAAAGGTCAAAAAATACTTAATTTTGAAGTTGAAATTTGATTTTTAGGAAGCCTATCAAATATGTCAAAGGTTTAAAACACTTCACCAAAATAAGATCACAGGTGACCGTAAAATATTGGTCATTCATGTAGCCAAAGTGATAATTAAAATATTTTTTAAACAAAAACCTGTACTCTTTGAGAAAGGAGACTCAGTTTTCCAATCAAAAGATCTCAGACAGCATGGGGCAAATTCTGTCTCTTGTCTTTTCTCTCATCTCTGTCTTTCTCTTTGCAGTTTACTCAAAAGGTGAACAAAAATATTTTACTGTGCCTTATGAATACTACATGGAATTTTGGTTCAGAAGAGAAAAACAAATTTTATTTTTGTATTGGTGTACTATAAATATAAAGCTAATTTTTAATAAAATCTTATAAATAAATCAATCAAGTCTGTCATCTTTTGAACACATAAAGTTTCTATAAACTCTATAAACCTTTTGTGCTTTATACTTTCCCCTAACTTTCTGTATTTATCTAGTTTTATCTATTTTTTTACTCCTTCAATTTGAAACCTTTAAGTAACTTCAAACTAGACAATTTTTTTTAGCAAACACACATTTTTACGCCTTCACAACTTCCCCCATCAAAAGCATGTCGTGTTTTTTGTTTGTTTTTTGGTTTTGTTTCTTGAGGCAGGGTCTCATTCTGTCATCCAAGCTGGAGTGCAGTGGTGTGTTTACAACTCACTGCAGCCTCAACCTCCCCAGGCTCAAGCAATCCTTCCACCTCAGTTCACCAAGTAGCTGGGACTATAGGCACATGCCACCATGCCCAGCTAATTTTTGTATTGCTTGTAGAGAAAGTTTTACCATGTTGCCCAGGCTGGTCTCAAACTCATGAGCTCAAGCAATCTGCCCACCTCAGTTTCCCCAAGTGGTAGGATTACGAGAGCAAGACACCATGCTCGGCCCTTGCTTTTGTTTATACACTGTGTACACAGAATTGTTTCTCTCATGTCTAATAGTTTTAATTACATAGATTAACTACAATTTTAACTCTTAGTAGCCTAATTTCTACCAAAAACCCTAGAAAGTAATTTTGAACTATTTTATATCAGTCTTTGTAGATAAGAACCATTTTGTATTTTTTTAAAAATCATTCTTCAAATTATTGTTTATTAATGATATAAATATATTCAGCTTTTCTATATCATATAAAAACATGTCAAGGTATATAGACTTAAACTCATGTTTAATAATAAATATTTCAGTATTTCAACTCACAAATGATTTAAGCATTTTATGATTATCTATTACTTAATTTAACCTAACTTTAAGATTTTAAATTACTGAAAATAAGTTATGAAACTATGACAGAGGCGCCCTCCTAATGTCTTCCCCAGTCATCCTGAGTTTCCCATAGCCATGTGGCACCCAGGAGGACTATGAAAAGCAGAGCCTGTTTGAGTCCTGAATTCACATACCAGGCATAGAGATCTTCATAGAAGGCAGAGCTATGAAGACTATACCTGGAGTATCCAACCCCTCGAGAATAGCCAGGAGGCAAAGCTAGGGCAGGGAAGAAGGGGTCATATTGGACTTGATTCTGCCCTGTAGCTGCTGGTCTAGGCACTGACAACATGTCTCCAGACCTCACCATGACCATCTATCCAGATCCCTGAATCCAGAGGCTCTAAACCAAAACTGTAAGCTCACAGTCAAATCAAGCAAGTATCTACTTATATTTAACTGATAAATTTAAAGTCATTCCTGTTTTACCAACAATGTAAAAGCTAGTTAGAGGAGTTAGCCAGCTTGCTTTAGGCGTACAGTAGGGGAGGGTCCCTGGAGAACCTTGGGCCTGCCCAGGTCATTACTCAATCCAAACATACCACAAGTGCTTACACAAAATGTTTTGTACAGATAAGGGAACTTGCACAGGGTGCTTGCCTAAACATGCCCTCAGTTACACAGATAAGAGAAGCTACACAGGAGACTTGCCTAAATATGCCCATGGTGGAAAATTGCATTCCTTAACACATGGACAATAAGGGAAATAAATCAATATGGAGTGACTCAGACTAAGGGTCAATGTGTGCATTGGAAGGATGGGGTGGAGCTGCCAGGAATTAACATCTTATGCAAATAAGGAATCCAGCTCCATCAGCTTTTCTGTAAAAGTCCTTGTATTCAACTGTGAAATGGCAACATGCTTTCAGGATCCCACTTTTTGCTGAGAGCTCTCCTTTCACTTAACAAATTCTACTCTACCCTACTCACTCTCTGGTGGCTGTGTGCCTAATTCTTCCTGGTTGTGGGACAAGAAGTTGGACCTAGCTAAGCTAAGGAGCAGGAAGACCACAGCACTAGCTTTATTTACCAAATATTATCACATACACAGAATACCTATAGACACATAGACACACAAACACATAGAAGCAGATCTTATCGCCTTCATAAAGGATTCTCATTTGCTGGCTTTTAAATAGCTTTCTTTTCCCCATTCAAACTATCAATCTTCCAATTACTTGCTTCATTGCCCTAAGAAATAATTTACTAGGCAATGAATTCACATTTCTAAAGGGACAACTCTTAGGTGAAACAAAAAATATATATATTTTATAAGCACAGAGCTAAGCCTTCAGGCCTAAATAATATATTATTTGCTCAAAGGAAAAAAGGTATAAGTAAAAGTCCACTCAAGACACAACGGTCAGACAAGAACTTTAAACAAAGGTATGATTTATTGTATGAATTTAAAACAATGATAAGAGTTTCTAATGTACATAGGCAGACACTATAAAAATGGAGATTTCCTTTATAAGTGTGAATTTGTTTTACAAGAGGATTTAAAGATAGCCAGCTAAATTCCAGAAGGGTGTACTTTAGTTTGATAGGTGGTCTTTTTTAACTTAGCTACCGTTTCTTAGCTAAAATTACTGAGTTCACGATGGAACCCCTTAAAGAATAGGGCAAAGGAAGCACTTTCTATGCCTGGACTCAGCATGGATAGATCTGAAAGAGAAGCAAGCCTACTTTACCTGAGAGCCTACCTTTTAAAAACACTCTGTTTAGGATAACTTTCTTTTCACCTTTGAGGTAGGATGGTGACCAAGCCAAAAGGTTAGCAAATTTAGTTTTTCTTATCAATTAGTCACTTAAACTTTTTATTTGCTTTTTATAAAGAGTCTTTAAACAAAAGTATTGAAATCTTTTTAGAAGCTTCTGCATATCAATAGGTATCCCTAGATGAGACTAATTCAGGAGCCCTCATTTTCAAGTGCACTTCTTCAAGTGCAGTGTTGTTCATTTGAAAAGTTCCACTGTAACTTTCACACTGAGCAATTCACCCTGTGGATTGGATCTGTGTCCCCACCCAAATCTCATGCCAAATTGTGGTCCTCAATGTTGGAAGACAGACCTGGTGGGAAGTGATTGGATCATAGAGGCAGACTTCCACCTTGCTGTTCTTGTGATAGTGAGTGCGCTCTCATGAGATCTGGTTATTTAAAAGTGTGTAGCATTTTCCCCTTTGCTCTCTCTTCCTCCTGCACCAGCCACATAGAACGTCTCCTTCCTCTTTGCCTTTCACCTGATTGTTACTTTCCTGAGGCCTCCTCAGCCATACTTCCTGCACAGCCTGTGAACCATGAGCCAATTAAACCTTTCTTCTTTATGAATTACCCAGTCTCAGATAGTTATTTATAGCAATGGAAGAATGAACTAATACAGTGAGCTAATACCTAAATGACCCTCATTAATTTTGTTGAAAGAAAAGGCCTGGAAACTATCTGATCAGCATAAGATTTGTCACTCAGTCATCTCAGTCACTTTCCTGGATCAATATTTGTAGTTTGAATTTGCCCTTAGTGTGCGGAGGCTGCACCTCCAGCCCAAGTGCATCTGAGGGCAGTTCCCTCTGACCAATGAACACATGTGGAAGTTGATAATCTAGAAAATGACTCCCTTAAAACTATTCATGTCCCTGGAAAGTCTTCCCATATCCCCAACAACATGCATCCTCGTTGGAAGACCACCGACTATTCCACAGCATTAATCAGCCAACATGATTTGTGGAGTGGTCACGAAGTGCTACAGCTTTCAGGTATCACCTAGTCCCACACACTGGGATTCAAGCTGACTACTCAATTACATGTCCTCTTTGATTCACTTTACCTTTGCCTGTGGAAGAACTTGTTTAGGCCCATTTACTAAATCCAGATGTAAGTCAACATCAAATTAGAGAAAATCACACTTTTCAGAAAAAATAAACTTCAGATTGATTCTCAAATGCCAAGTTTGAAATTTTCCATAACACAAAATAATTTGGAAGTCTGATTAAAGTCAGTAGGAATGATGCAAAATCATTAACTCCATTTTTTATTATTATTAGATCATTTCACTGTAGGACAGTTACTCCATAGCTAGTGTTTCTTAGGGAAAGCATCTTTTAACCTCAAAATACATCTCATGAAGCAATGATGTGCCTTTGAAAAGCAATGCTAAATAGACATTTTACAAATGGAATCATGCTGTCCACTCATTAGGCAATTTATTATTAGAGCAATCTTAAGATTTTTTTTAAAAAAAAGAGATGCCCTATGCTGAATGAAAAAGCTAATACTTTAATATGCCTTCTTGTCAAATGTTCCTCATCATATAAAGGGCTTTCTTGGCAGGGGTTGGTGGGTAGCTGGGCACAGTTGTCTCGTTTTACTGCTGCTTGCCTTACTGTGTTTTGCCTTTTCTTTCAATGTACAAAACTGTGCACTCGTTTCTTAGCTCTGGTAGAGGGCTCAGCAATTAGACTATGAAAGGCTATTACAAATTTTCAAATCATAAAATGTATACTACACTGACCATGATGAATGATGTAAAATATACTTTAAGCTGTCTCAGGATTTTGAGTCTTATTCATTGGAACATAAATGAGCAGAGCAATGATAAAAGAGATTATTATCATTGATAAAGTGTCAATTAAAAGTCTTTAATATACTTCTAGGAGATCATTAGCTATTAACTCAACCATTTACTAATGCAATACAACCCTTTCCTGACTTTTGGCTGTCTTGTGTAGGCTATGTTCTGATGTGAACTTGATTGTATTTGGCCTTCACTACTCCAGGCACAATATATGATATTAGAATTATCTTTTTGAACTGAGGGATGTTTTAGTACCCTGATTGTGCTCACCACTCTTGTCTTCCCCAGTACATGAGAAATCCAAAACATTTTCTATTTTATTAGGTCAGTGTCATTTGTGGATGGTTGTGACTCCCCGTCCTCACTCCACTTCTCATAGATGGAAACAGAATTTGTATTTATGCATCAGCCAATAGCTCTCCTTCAGCATTTTGCATATTTAAATAAATGTGGTTCTGATCTTTCTTTTTTTGAGATCATTGCAGATGTGTCTGATGATGCCACACAAAAAGAATAGTCGACTGAGATAATCTTATTTCAGAAGGCTGGCTTGTTAATGGGTAGCTGTGACTACAACCTGAAAATACAGTCAACAAAAAAGAAAACCTCAGTCTTGCACCAAAATGTATGTCTGAATGCGTGAAATTTAAGCTATCTTTTAAGTGACTGTTATTTAGCACCAGTTATCTAGATGCCCCTGCCTGGGGTTGGAGCATCATTAGGTATCAGGCTAAGGAAATGAGGCAGGAGGTGGATCTGCTGGCAGGAGGTCATGAGGGAGCTAAATAATAATAATAATAATAATAATAATAATAAAAAAACAGAAGTGTCTTCTGATACCTAAGCTGAGAGACAGAGTGTGGGAGGCTGCAAAGCAACTCGGGGCTAAAGCCAACATGAGCAAAGGAGTCTAGTTCAAGAAGAAGGACCAGGAACTTGAAGGTGTTGATCTCCGGTCTCTTCATCAAGGGCATCCTGTAGTCAGCTTGGTCTGTTCACTATGCTCAAAGAAGCCTGGCTGTGTGCTGTGTTTCAGTGTCCCCTCCAGAGCTCGTGTTGAAATATAATTGCCATTGTACCAGAATTTACAGAAAGTGGGACCTTTAAGAGATGATTAAGTTATGAAGGCTCATGAGGGTAATGAATACATTAATGCTGTTCTTATGAGGTGGGGGTCCCAATAAAAGGACAAGTTCAGCCCAACGTCCTCTCTCTGTCTCATGTGTTCACTTCTGCCTTCTACCCTTGCCCCATAAGATGACGTTTGCCACATGCTGGCACCATGCTTTTGGACTTCCCAGCTCCAGAACTGTGAGAAATAAATCTCTTTTCTGTATAAATTATACAGTCTGTGGTATTCTGTTATAGCAGCAGAAAATAGGCTAATACTGTTCAATGATTAATCTCCCTTGCTATTTGTTTATTCTGGTAATTGGCATAAATTGACACTAGCAGAGGACATGTCCATTTTGTGTTGCTATAAAGAAACACCTTAGGCTGGGTAATTTATAAAGAAAAGAGGCTTGTTTAATTTACAGTTCTGCAGACACCAAACCTGAGGGACTGCCTGGCTTTATAAGAACATATTCTCAAGGGAACTAATTACCCTGAGAACCAATCCAGTGGCTCAAGAGCAAGAATGGCACCAAGAATGGCCATTCATGAGGCATCCACCTCCACAACCCAAAAACCTTCCACTAGGCCCAACCTGTCAACACCACCACACTGGGGATCAAATTTCAACATGAGATTTGGTGGGGACGAACAAACCATAGCCACACCATAGCAGTGTGAAGCTGGGGTGAGAAGGTGCAGGGGTGTGAGGAGTCCTACACAGACCTATGGCTTAGTCACGGACTGCAAGCTGGTCGTGTGAGGGGCCTAGTCCCTGGGGTTCCGATGGTGCTGTCACTGTGAGTGCAGGTGACATATAGTTCACCCTGCTGCTCTGTTATAAAACCATAAAACTGTTTAATGTTGTTCCTGGCCAGCTTTTTTCAAGCAAAAAATAATGTTCTAACATGAGAACGGGCATTGCCTTGTGCATTTTCCGCAGGGCAGCCTGTGAAGGTGACAGCAATGGTTTGTTACTTCCTCATCTCTCCTTTCTGTGTCTTTTGCACTTTTGCTGCTTCTCCAATGGGGTCACAGTGAGTTCAGGACGCCAGTCCACCCACACTGAATAACATTATGCCCCTGGCCCTTTCCTCCCATCTCTATTAACCCGGACCTGTGGCCCTCCCGTTACTTCCTTTCTTGGCTGCTGTAATGACAGTTTATGATACACTGAAGTAGGCATTACATTAAAAAGGCACTATATCCCATCCAGACAAAAATTTTACATGGAAGCAGGATTCCTACAAATAAAGAGTTTTAAATCCACAGGAAAAATTTAATGGGGGATGTTTGGTAGTGTAATTGGGTCAAAGCCTTGT
Organism: Mandrillus leucophaeus; assembly: GCF_000951045.1. Taxonomy (NCBI): domain Eukaryota; kingdom Metazoa; phylum Chordata; class Mammalia; order Primates; family Cercopithecidae; genus Mandrillus; species Mandrillus leucophaeus. Next base: position 48,408 of record NW_012103954.1, read on the forward strand.
ATATTGTACTTTTTGATGACTGTTTTGCCCATAAAATATGTAACCTACTTAGGAGTAGGTATTGGTCAGGCACAAATGGTTTTCTTTGTTTGGTTATGACATCTTTGAAACATACTAAAGAATATATGTGGTATAATCACGTGATTATATAGGGCATTTAAGGGCAAACCAGCTAAATAAACAGATGTTAACATCAATGTGTTAGGGATCTGCAAACAAAACCCCACCTTTGGCACCTGAGCCCTCTGTGGGCTCCTTTCTGGTCACATCCCCTGCCTCTTCCTAGAAGTAACCATAGCCAGATTTGTGTTTATAGTTCCATTGCTTTTCTTTACCGTTTTACTACATATGTATATATCTCTAAATGATGAGCTGCAGTTGTAGAGTATTACATGTTTTAGGACATACTGTAAGTAGTTTCTTTCACTGTATGTATTCCTCCATGACTTGTTTTATTCCTTCAATGTTATGCTTTGGAGATTTATTCTTGTTGATATGAATACCTGTACATTATTTGCTTTTCCTGATCCATACTATTACATCATATGAATACTTCTGAATTATTTGCCATTCTTCTGTTGACGAACCTTTGGGTTACTTCCAGATATCTACTATTACAAACCACACTGTTTCAAATATTCTTACACCATATCTCAAAGTATACATATGCGTGATTTTCTCTCATTAAAACCTACGACTAGGAGTATAGGGTTATAGAAAATGTACCACATAAAGTTTACTAGATTACTGCTATATTGTTTTCCCAACTAGCTGAAGAAAACGATATTTTTACCTGCAGTACATAAAGGTGTGTGTATACACACACATATATAAAATGTTACAGGTTTGTCATATATATCATAACTAAATTTTGCTCCCAATCTGAGGCCTGCAGTTTTGCTTTTCTCAAAGTATTTTTGTTTGCTTATTTGTTTTTTTCATAAAGATAAGTTATTAATGCTATGAAGTCAAGTTTATCTGTTATTTCTTTTATGGTTAGTGCTTCTGTGTCTTGTTTTAAAAATCCTCTACTGTGAGATCATAGAGGTAGTTCTATGTTTTCCTCTTAAAGTTTTGCCTTTCACATTTTTATTTAAGCTACCTTAAATTCATTTTTATAAATGGTGTGGTTAGGACCCAGTTTTACTTTGCACATGGATAAACAAATGGTCCTGGTACTATTTGTTAAATGGTAAATACTTTCCATAGAAATATAAATATTTCCATAGAAATATGCTCTGCTGACACTTTCATAATACCATTTTTCTTTTGAAAATGTTATTATTTCTATTGAAATAAATCAAATGTCTATATATGACTACCTTTCATTTTTCTTTTCTTTTCTTTTCTTTTTTTTTTTTTTTTTTGAGATACAGTCTCGCTCTGTCACCCAGGCTGGAGTGCAGTGGCGTGATCTCAGTTCACTACAACCTCTACCTCTTGGGTTCAAGAAATTATCCTGCCTCAGTGTCCTGAGTAGCTGGGAGAAAATTTTTGCAATATATCCAGCTGACAAAGGTCTATATATGGAGATGGAGGCCATTATCCTTAGCAAAACAGAAAACCAAATACCGCATGTTCTCACTTGTAAGTGGGAGCTAAATGATGAGAACACATGGACACATAGAGGGAAACAACAGACACTTGCGCTTATCAGAGCGTGGAGGGTGGGAGGAGGGAGAGAATCAGGAAAAATAACCAATGAGTGCGAGGCTTAATACTTGGGTGATGAAATAATCTGTACAACACACTCTCACAACACAAGTTTACCTATAAAACAAACCTGCACACGTACCCTGGAACCTAAAAGTTAAAAAAAAAAATCCATTTTCTAAGAGTTCAAAAATTAATTAATTAATAAAAGCACAGTTACTGGATGCATGCGTTGTTTTCACTGAGAGCACTGCATGGTTGAAAACAGTTGCAGATCACAGCTTGAACCAGCAGCCAGACCATTAAATGTTCTCAAGCATCTGAGTCTGTGGATGTAGAACCTGCACAACGAGGGACACGGCTTGATGCTTCAGCTGGTTCCGGTTTTCACCAAGTGCCTGCCAGGGCCTGGGTCCTGTAGCCCCTAAAATGCTGGGAAAGTGTTAGAGCAAAGGTTATTGTGGACAGCCCACCAGGGTCAAGGGCCATGTTTACTCTGCTCCTCTACCCCAGTGAGTGTTCCATGTTAATTTCATGGTGAGCCACCATTTTATAGCTTTCGTGTTTTATCAAGATATTAGAACCAAAATATTTGCAAATTCGATTCTGGTCACCATGTTTAAAACTTAGATAGTCATGAGTTCTTTTTCTAAAACAAGATAGGTTGATGGTAATTTCTAAAATACGTTCTAACATGTAGGCATTTACCTGGAGGAAAAGGGCTGTGTTAGATCCCAGCAAATGAAAAAAAAGAAAAAAGAAAAAGGCAAACTCAAGGGTTTATTTACAGAGGTGTGGGCAAAGGCAAAGAAACAACAAAAGCCTGTGAAATGCTCCCAGACTAGCAGCAGCAGAAACCCTCTAATACCCCAGGGCCAAAGGGTAAGGAGAAAATGGGCTGCCTGGACCCTCCCAGGACTCTGGCAGGGCTGTTTTTCCATGGGGTCATTTTGCCTGACACCGTGGACTCGGGTGCGGGTGCTGCAGGGCTGCTGCTCAACACCCTCCCATGTGCAGGGCACAGAGAATGCCGGGGCGGAAACGCTAGGCCCCAGCGCAGAGAGGGGCGGGCGGAAACGCTAGGCCCCAGCACAGACAATGGCGGGGCGGAAACGCTAGGCCCCAGTGCAGAGAATGGCGGGGCGGAAACGCTAGGCCCCAGCGCAGACAATGGCAGGGCGGAAACGCTAGGCCCCAGTGCAGAGAATGCCTGGCGGAAACGCTAGGCCCCAGGGCAGAGAAGGGCGGGCGGAAACGCTAGGCCCCAGCTCAGAGAATGGCGGGCGGAAATGCTAGGCCCCAGGACAGAGAATGGCGGGCGGAAGTGCTAGGCCCCAGCGCAGAGAATGGCGGGGCAGAAACGCTAGTACAGCTGAAGCTGAGAAACACCAGAGAAAAACCCAGCCTTTGCAAAAACCCACTGCTGGAAAGAAGGAAGCAGAGGAAACCAAGGCCCCCCCCCGGCCTCTGATTGCTGGTGCCTCCCTCCGGCTGAAATCCTGGAAGGGGACCTGGGTGATGCTCCCAGAGGCCAGCCTCTCAGCACCCAGAGCAGGGCTGGAGAAGTGGGAGGATGACTTAAGAGGCAGGTGGAGAAGACCCACAGCACCCTCCTCCCAGAGCCCAGGCTGGGAACTCCTTCTTCATGCACAAATGAGAATGGCAAATCTTTTTAAAAGACAATTTTTCCCCAGTGTCTTGCCTCTCCTGCTTGCTGTGGTGTGGATGGGGTTTGTTTGTCCTCCCTGAACCTCATGCTGAAATGTAGTCTGGACATGGCAGTGTTGACAGGTGGGGCCTAGTGGGAGGTGTTTGAATGTAGAGTGGAACCTCATTATCGGCTTACTGCCTTCTCGTGGGAGTGAGTTCTTGCTCTGGCAATGCTAGACTAGTACCTGTGAGCGTGGCTTGTTGTTAAGCTAGGACGTTCTTTGGTTTGCCTCTCTCTTTGCAGGTGTCCAATCCTCCTGGCCCTTCTCTGCCATGTTTTAACCCAGCTCATGGCCCTCACCAGAAACCAAGCAGATGCTATGCATGCTTCTCCCGCTTCCCAGCCTCCAGAACTGTGAGCCAAGAAAATTTATAAACCATGCAGTCTCAGGTACTAGGTTATAGCAACCCTTACCATACAAAGACACTGTTCCTCAGCTTCTCCAGTCTATAACCCTGACCATCCCAGGTTGCCCGGGTTAGTTTCCATCCTGAGAATTGCAGATCACAAAATTGCCCCTGGGTGTGGGGTCAACTCACCCAAAAGGTTTAAAAGCACCTGGAAGTTTACCCCACAACTCAACTTAAGCCAAGCACTGTCTGAGGGAGGATAAAATATCCACTGTCTATGCCTGCAGTCAGGATGAATTCTGATCCTATGTAACACTGAAGCACTATCACCCAAGCTCTGAGCCCCCCAAGCCCAGGCAGGGCTCTAGTGCTTCTCCCAACACCTCACCCTGCTTGTTCCATCTGTTTTGACTTCTCTCCTTTATTCAATGAACAATATGCAAATTACAGCTGAATAATCATTTCACTAATATCCTTGTTTCATAATCTGCATCCAGGGAGAACTTGTCAGAGGCCCTATCACTTATCTCTGCCTTAATCATGAAAAGTATTAACCTGAACAGTAGTAACCCATGACCTCACCCTAACCCTCACCTTCACACTTACCCTCATCATAATGCAAACTGTAACCCTAACCCTCACCCTCATCCTCACCTTCACTCGCACCCTAACCATCACCCTAAACTTCAACCTCACCCTAATCCCAATTCTGATCTTAACTCTAATCCTCATCCTCACCCTCACCCTATCCCTAACTCTAACCCCTAACCCCCAACCCTAACCGTATCTCTAACCCTCACTTTATTTACGGCAGTCTGTGCTGTAACACAAAATGACATAAAAAAACTGTAGTGTTGTCCACCCTCACCCTAAACCCTGGAACCTACTTGTGGCCATTGGCCAACTGAACCTTGGGCTCTGAGCCCTGGGGAGGCAAGGGAATCTGGATGACTCCAGCCTGCTGGGGAGAGGCAGCCAAGAGAAGCATGCTGCTAGGAACATAATCAAATTAAATTAATGGGCTGACTGGCCTTAGCAGGTCCATCTAACAACACAGAAAAAACAACAATAAGAAACGGATCTTTTCTCCTGGAGAAAACTTGCAGTCACTGAATAGATTCCAAATGAAATTCCCTACACTATTCTGGGAAATAACTGTTCTCTGAGGTCGGCCTGGTAGGTACAAGGGAAAAAGTAAATATTGCAAATACACAAGATAAGGTAGAGAGACTAAGGGCATATTTGGGAGTTCCCTGGTTTTGAAGGGCAGGAGCAGAGAGAAATGCTATCGGGGCCTGGGGGTGCTCCTGGCCCCTGCTCTGTCTCTCTTTTCACCCTTACAGGGGCTGCAGAGAGAGTGCAGCAGCCTGCTACTAGTGTACTTAAAATGAACTTGCAACTATAAAATCCCTGGTATTTCTGAATTCTCAGGAATACATCTATTACGCTAAAAGGCACATCTGAAGTTTTAAAACTACATACCTCCCAAACATGTGGCCTGATGCCTCTGAAAAGAAGTTAGTGTCTCCACAAGTCGCAGAAGGACCATCGTCTGCTCCTTCATCTAGAGAATTTTGAAAGCAATTCAGAGCTTTGAAATGGCTCCTGGATAGAAGAAATGACCTAGTCTCTAGATAAGACGTAGTGCCAGCTTTGCCAGTGTTCAGATGAAGGAACTAGTAGTGTGCTGTTGGTCTTCAACTCACATTTAAAAAGTACAAACCAGGTGCCTCCAAGTCTAGCCTCAACTCCCTCTTTGCCAGCAGGACAGCACTGCCAGGCCTCCTCTGTGCCCCACCAGGCCATCACCCTTGCTGCAGCCCTTACCCTCCTTTTTGCCTGCAATCTGTTTTTCAAGACTCACTTCCCTATGGAGCCTTCCCTGAAGACCCAATCCCTAAGAGAATTATTTCTTCACTAGGACCCTGATGGTGGATGTTACATGCCAGCCTGGAGGCTTCCAACTGCAAACACCTATGACATTTCCTGAAGCCTTTGTCTGGCTCCTGGAATCCACCTGATGGTGTGGAGGGTGGGCCTGAGGTCCTGGGAGTGGCCCTTGGACCACTTGGTGTGTGAGTCCGCAGGTGGAGCCTCCAGCAGTCTACCCTTGTTTGGGATCCTTTGGAGCCTGCTACATACCATCTCCTAAAGCTCCCCAGGAGATTTCAGTCCCATTAATTTAATAAGAGTTTATTCTACGGGCTCCCTTTCCTTCTATGTCTCACTGCCCATGGGCCTCCTAGGAATATCTCCCAACAGCATTGCCTGCACTCATTTCTCAGGTCAGCTTCTGGGAAACTCAACCTAAGACAATCACTACGGATCTTACCATGGTGCTCACTCAGCATTCATTCATTAATGCTTTTCTGCTTTCTTCTAAATGTAGTATCCAGTCAATGAGATCATGAACTACTTGAAGGAAGTAGCTTCTATCACCAGCTTTCCCCAGTTTCTGGAATAGCATAGAGCTTTATATAGCTGGCACAGTGGGGCTGAACTTTTCACTTCAAAAGTTTGTTAATATATTGCAAGTTTTCATCTATGCTAGTTTAAGAAATAAGGTGCTTGTGAGCTTACTAAGATGCACTGAAATTATGTGTCCACTGTAAATATTACACCACCGTGGAGGGTCGTCATTGGGGCCCCAACTCCTGGTTTGGGTTACACATTTTTGTTTACGTGTACAACAAAGGAAGAGTTCTTTGGGAGAGAATAGCACATGCTATCAGGAGTCAGTGATTTCTGAACACAAGGCAAAGACCTATTTTTCCTTTCAAACTGAAAGGTGGAGGGGTACTTGATTATTGCTGTTTGGGGCAGTTGATAATATTGTAGTCAGAGGGACTTTGGGGCTATCTGATAGCCAATGTTCTTCTATACAGTTGATCATTTGCAAGAAGGACAAGATAGTCTTAATATTTTAGTCATGAGAGAGCAAAAGCACCTTGCTGTGCTGGGAAAAGAAAAAAAAAAAAACAAAATGAAAAGGTTCTCCAATCAGACACCCTTGCAATTCTCCCCGATCCTCCCTGTGTGAGGTTGTCAAGCTTTAGAGATAGGCTGGCCTGGGTCTTAACTGTGTCACTAGGTGATTTTAGCCATATCATTCCCTTTTAAAATGTATTGTTCTTATCTATAAGTGGGGAAATAATAATGACACTGACCTCATAGAACTGTTACAATTAAAGTACATGAAACAACGTGTATGAAGTGCCCAGTACAGTGTTGGACACTTAATAAACTATTAATAAGTGGTTCCTGCTGTCACCACCACCGTCATCACCGTTGGCGTAACCTGAGGCCCTGAGGCATCCCTGCACCACGGTGGAGAGGCCGAGTCCCGGGTGCTGGTTTAACAGCGGATGGGCCCTTTCCACTTGATTCTCCCAGGATCACGCACTGACCCACCATCTGCTACATCACTTTGCTCTTGTCCATCCAGAAAATATGCTAATTCCAGAAATGGCTTTTTTTGGTCACTTTAGATCCTTAGAGATTTTGACAAAGTTTGGCTACTGGATCTCTAACCTGTCTTCTCTGTGGGTGATTTTATAAACTTCTCTCATTGGGGTCTGTCTCAAGCAAAACTCTAAAATCAGTGACATTTTCTTATCTTGGGGGATTTTTAGACAATTCCCTGGGGTCCCAGCATCAACTTTCAAAAAGCCACTCCAGGATGTCCCAACTGCAGCCAAGGTTGAGAATCACTGGACTTGGCTGTGGCCATAAACTAGAAACCTGGGGAGGGGTGGAGACAGGGCTAATGGGACTGAGGGGCTCAGGGAACCTCGAGGCTCTGGGATGGATGTGTTTTGCACAAGGACATTGAAAGGCAGGGGTGCTGGAGAGGGAAACCGATGAGCCAGGCCAGGAGCCCTCCAGTGAGCAGGAAGTTGATAGCGTGAAGCTGATAGACGAGGGCAGGTGGAGAAGTCAGAGGGTGGGGCCTGAAGGCTTGTCCTACTGAGAACAGGATATTTGAGAAGAGAAGGAAAAGAGCAAGGAGGCACCACCGTCCAGTTGAGGCCCTGTGCTGAGCGGGTATTGAGGAGGAAAATGCAGCTACCAATGTGAGAGAATCTAGAGCGTCCTCGAGGGGGTATTTCTGTTTTCATTAGAGCAAGAAGACTTTCTCATTCACTCAACAAGCATACTGAGTGAACAAAGCAGACAGACGCCCTCCAGCACTCACAGTGGAGAGCTATGAAGGGAACGTGAGAGAAGCTGCTGAGCATGTGGAGGTGCATTGGTCTGAGCGCATGGAGGTGCTATTGCTTTACTCCGAGTTCTGTGGGCTCACATTTTGGTGAGAGCTTGGGAACCAGTCAGATTAGTGTTAGATGGAAACAAATATAGAGTCCAATCCCTGATGACCTGTGGATAGTGTGGATAGCATGGCTCTGAAGCCTGGTAAATGATCCCCCCTCATCTCTCTGAGCAAGGAAGTAGGTAATAAATTCTAATTGGAGATGCTTTGCAGGATGTGTCAGAAGCACTTGGGGAGAAGGCTGTGTCTTGTCCAGCAAAGAAAAGTTTTACAAGGAACATGTGGAACTCTGTGAGGCCTCCTCTACATTTTACATTGGCAGGGTCAGGACAGGGAAGGACTGTGCTCCAGACCCAGGGAGAATCCCAGCTCTACCGCTGAACTCTGGGACTTTAGGCAAGGCTTTTCTCGACACCTCCTTTCCTCATCTGCAATAGGGAAGTTATAATGCTACTTGCTTGAAAGGTTTGTTGTAAATATTAGATGAAAATATCAGGCATAACAGCTGGTACCATTTTGGGGTACACAGGAACTACTCTATACATGTTAGTTATTTTTTAAATTATGCTTTAAGTTCTGGGACACATGTGCAGAATGTGCAGGTTTGTTACATAGGTATACACATGCCATGGTGGTTTGCTGCACCCATCAACCCGTCTTCTACATTAGGTATTTCTCCTATTGCTATCCCTCCCCTAGCCCCTACTCCCTAACAGGCCCCAGTGTGTGATGTTCCTCTCCATGTGTCCATGTGTTCTCATAGTTCAACTCTCACTTATGGGTGAGAACATATGGTTTTTTTGTTACTGTGTTAGTTTGCTGAGAATGATGGCTTCCAGCTTCATCCATGTCCTTACAAAGGACATGAGCTCATCCTTTTTTATGGTTGCATAGTATTTCATGGTGTATATGTGCCACGTTTTCTTTATTCAGTCTATCATTGATGGGCATTTGGGTTAGTTCCAAGTCTTTGCTATTGTGAACGGTGCTGCAATAAACATATGTGTGCATTTGTCTTTATAGTAGAATGATTTATAATCCTTTGGGTGTATACACAGTAATGAGATTGCTGTGTCAAATGGTATTTCTTGTTTTAGATCCTTGAGGAATTGCTACACCGTCTTCCACAATGGTTGAACTAATTTATACTTCCACCAACAGTGTAAAAGCATTCCTATTTTTCCACATCCTCTCCAGCATCTATTGTTTCCTGACTTTTTAATAATCGCCATTCTGACTGGTGTGAGATGATATTTTATTGTGGTTTTGATCTGCATTTCTCTAATGATCAGTAATGTTGACCTTTTTTTCATATGTTTGTTGGCTGCATAAATGTCTTCTTTTGAGAAGTGTCTGTTCATATCCTTTGCCCACTTTTTATTGGGGTTGCTTGCTGTTGTTTGTAAATTTATTTAAGTTCCTTGTAAATTCTGGATATTAAACCTTTGTCAGATGGGTAGATTGCAAAATTTCCTCACAATCTGTAGGTTGCCTGTTCACTCTGATGATAGTTTCTTTTGCTGTGCAGAAGCTCTTTAGTTTAATTAGAACCCATTTGTCAATCTTGGCTTTTGTTGCAATTGCTTTTGGCATTTTTGTCATGAAGTCTTTGCCCATGTCTATGTCCTGAATGGTATTGCCTAGGTTTTCTTCTAGGGTTTTTTTATGGTTTTGGGTTTTACATTTAAGACTTCAAACCAATCTTGAGTCAATTTTTGTATAAGGTGTAAGAAAGGGGTCCAGTGTCAGTTTTCTATATATGGCTAGCCAGTTTCCCAGTACCATTTATTGAATAGGAGATCCTCTCCCCATTGCTTATTTTTGTCAGGTTTGTTGAAGATCATGTGATTTTAGATGTATGATGTTATTTCTGAGGCCTCTGTTCTGTTCCATTGGTCTATATGTCTATTTTGGTACCAGTACCACGTTGTTTTGGTTACTGTAGCCTTGTAGCATAGTTTAAAGTGAGGTAGCATGATGCCTCCAGTTTTGCTTAGGATTGTCTTGACTATATGGGGTCTTCTTGGATTTCATATGAAATTTAAAGTAGTTTTTTCCTAATTCTGTGAAGAATGTCAATGGCAGTTTGATGGGAATAGCATTAAATCTATAAATTACTGTGGGCAGTATGACCATTTTCATAATATTGATTCTTCCTATCCATGAGGATGGAATATTTTCCGTTTGTTTGTGTCCAGTTCTTCTTGAAGAGGTCTTTCACATTCCTTGCTAGCTGTATTCCTAGGTACTTTATTCTCTTTGTAGTAATTGTGAATGGGAGTTCATTCATGATTTGGCTCTCTGCTTATCTATTGTTGGTGTAAAGGAATGCTTGTAATTTTTGCACATTGATTTTGTATCCTGAGACTTTGCTGAAGATGTTTATCAGCTAAAGGAGTTTTTGGACTGAGATGATGGGGTTTTCTAAATAGAGAATCATGTCGTCTGCAAACAGAGACAATTTAACTTTCTCTCTTCCTATTTGAATATCCTTTATTTCTTTCTCTTACCTGATTGCCCTGGCCATAACTTCAAATACTATGTTGAATAGGAGTGGTGAGAGAGGGCATCCTTGTCTTGTACCAGTTTTCAAAGAGAATGTTTCCAGCTTTTTCCCATTCAATATGATATTGGCTGTGGATATGTCATAAATAGCTCTTATTATTTTGAGATATGTTCATCAGTATCTAGTTTATTGAGAGTTTTTAACATGAAGGCTCACACATATCACCTATGGCTGCTTTTGCACTCCAACAGCAGAAGGGAGGGTTTGATGGAGACTGTATATTTCAGACATCCTAAAATGTTTACTATCTGGCCCTTTGCGAGGAATTTTATCAGAGGTCTTTTCTGTGTCTATTGAGATAATCATGTGGTTTTTGTCTTTGTTTTTGTTTATGTGATGGATTATGTTTATTGATTTGCATACATTGAACCAGTCTTGCATCTCAGGGATGAAGCCAACTTGATCATGGTGGATAAGTTTTTGGATGTGCTGCTGGATTTGGTTTGCCAGTATTTTATTGAGGATTTTTGCATTGATGTTCATCAGGTTTACTGGCCTGAAGTTTTCTTTTTTTGTTGGGTCTCTGCCCGGTTTTGGTATCAGAATGATGCTGGCTTCATAAAATGAGTTAGGGAAAAGTCCCTCCTTTTCAATTGTTTGGAATAGTTTCAGAATAAATGGTACCAGCTCCTCTTTGTACCTCTGGTAGAATTCAGCTGTGAATCCATCTGGTCCTGGGCTATTTTTGTTTTTTGTTTTTTGTTTTTTTTTGGTTGGTAGCCTATTAATTACTGCCCCAATTTCAGAACCTGTTATTTGTCTATTCAGCGATTCAGCTTTTTCCTGGTTTAGTCTTGGGAGGGTATATGCATCCAGGAATTTATCCTTTTTTTTTCTAGATATTCTAGTTTGTTTGCATAGAGGTGTTTATAGTAGCCGGTAGCCTATCTATTTTGTTAATTTTTTCAGAAAACAGCTCCTGGATTCATTAATCTTTTGGAGGGTTTTTCGTGTTTCTATCTCCTTCAATTCTGCTCTGATCTTAGTTATTTCTTGTCTTCTGTTAGTTTTTGGATTACTTTGCTCTTGCTTCTCTAGCTCTTTTAATTGTGATGTTAGGGTGTCGATTTGAGATCTTTCTAGCTTTCTGATGTGGGCATTTAGTACTATAAATTTCCCTCTTAATACTGCCTTAGCTGTGTCCCAGAGATTCTGTACATTGTCTCTTTGTCCTCATTGGTTTCAAATAACTTCTTGATTTCTGCCTTAATTGCATTATTTACCCAGGAGTCATTCAGACCAGGTTGTTCAATTTCCATGAAATTGTGTGGTTTTGAGTGAGTTTCTTAATCTTGAGTTCTAGTTTGATTTCACTGTGATCTGAGAGACTGTTTGTTATGATTTCCATTGTTTTGCATTTGCTGAGGAGTGTTGTACTTCCAATTATGTGGTCGATTTTACAATAAGTACCATGTGGCACTGAGAAGAATGTATATTTTGTTGATTTGGGGTGGAGAGTTCTATAGATGTCTATTAGGTCCACATGATCCAGAGCTGAGTTCAAGCCCTGAATATCCTTGTTAATTTTCTGTCTCATTGATTTGTCTAATATTGACAGTGGGGTGTTAAAGTCTCCCACTACTATTGCGTGCAAGCCTAAGTCTGTTTGTAGGTTTCAAAGAGCTTGTTTTATGAATCTGGGTGCTCCTGTATTGGGTGCATGTATTTTTAAAATAGTTAGCTCTTCTTGTTGCATTGATCCCTTTACCATTATGTAATGTCCTTCTTTGTCTTTTTCTATCTTTGTTGGTTTAAAGTCTGTTTTGTTAGAGACTAGGGTTACAACCCCTGCTTTTTTTTTTTCTTTCCATTTGCTTGGTAAATTTTCCTCCATTCCTTTATTTTGAGCCTATGTGTGTCTTTGCACATGAGATGGGTCTCCTGAATACAGCATACAAATGGGTCTTGACTCCTTATCCAATTTGCTAGTCTGTGCCTTTTAATTGGGGCATTTAGCCCATTTACATTTAAGGTTAGTATTGTTATGTGTGAATTTGATCCTATCATCATGATGTTATCTGGTTATTTTGCTCACTAGTTGATGCAGTTTCCTCATAGTGTCATTGGTCTTTATATTTTGGTGTGTTTTTGCAGTGGCTGGTACTGGTTTTTCCTTTCCATATTTAGTGCTTCTTTCAGGAGCTCTTGTAAGGCAGGCCTGGTGGTAACAAAATCCCTCAGCATTTGCTTGTCTGGAAAGGATTTTATTTCTCCTTTGCATATGAAACTTAATTTGGCTGGATATGAAATTCTGGGTTAAAAATTCTTTTCTTTAAGAATGTTGAATATTTGCCCCCAATCTCTTCTGGCTTGTAGTTTTCTGCTGAGAGGTCTGCTGTTAGTCTGATGGGCTTCCCTTTGTAGGTGACCTGACTTTTCTGTCTGGCTGCCTTTAACATTTTTTTCTTCATTTCAACTTCGGAGAATTTGACGATTATGTGTCTTGGGGTTGATCTTATCATGGAATATCTTAGTGGTGCTCTCTGTATTTCCTCAATTTGTGTGTTGGCCTGTCTTGCTAGGTTGGAAAAGTTCTCCTGGATAATATCCTGAAATGCGTTTTCTGGCTCATTTCCATTCTTCCTGTCTCCTTCTGGTACTCCAATCAATTGAAGGTTTGGTCCTTTTATGAAGTTGCATATTGGGGTCTTTGTTCATTCCTTTTCATTCTTTTTTCTCTAATCTTGTCTGTATGTCTTGTTTCAGTAAGGTGGTCTTCAAACTCTGACATCCTTTCTTCTGCTTGGTAGATTTGGCTATTGATATTCGTTTATGCTTTATGAAGTTCTTGTGCTGTGTTTTCAGCTCTATCAGTTCATTTATGTTCCTCTCTAAACTGGTTATTCTAGTTAGCAGCTCCTCTAACCTTTTATCAAGTTTCTTAGTTTGTTTGAATTGGATTAGAACACACTCCTTTAGCTCAGTGGAGTTTTTTATTACCCATCTTCTGAAGCTGACTTCTGTCAATTCATCCATCTCATCCTCCATCCAGTTTTGTGCCCTTGCTGGAGAGGTATTGCAATCATTTGGAGGAGAAGAGGCACTCTGGCCTTTTGAGTTTTCAGGGTTTTGTTGTTGTTGTCATTGATTTTTTCTCATCTTCATGAGTTTGTCTAGTTTCGATATTTGAGGCTGCTGATCCTTGGATGGGGCTTTGTGGGGACATTTTCTTGTTGTTGATGCTGTTGTTGCTTAGGGCTGCTGTTTTTTGCTGGGGATTCACTTCAGGCCCTATTCATCTGGTTTGCTCCTGCACCTGAGATGTCACTCAAGGAGTCTGGAGAACAGCAAAGATGGGTGCTTGCTCCTTCTGGGATCTCTGACTCAAGGGGCACCAACCTGATGCCAATAGGACCACTTCTGTATAGGGAATCTGACAACTCCTGTTGGAGGGTCTCACCCATTTGGGTGGTATGGGGAACAGGACCTGTTTAATTAAGCACTTTGACTGTCCCTTGGTGGAGAGGGTGTGCTTCACTGAGGGGAAATCCACTCATCTGGGCTGCCTGTATTCCTCAGAACTACAGAAAGAAAGGCTAAGTCTGCTGGTCCACAGAGACTGCAGCCACCTCTCCCCTAGGGGCTCAGGCTCATGGAGATCTGGGTTGTGTCCCTGAGCCTCTGGCTGGAGTTGTTGGAGTTCCTGCAGGGAAGCCCCACCCAGTGAGGAGGGATGTGTCAGGGTCAGGCCTGAAGAGGTGCTCTGGCCACAGTCTGCAACAGCCAGTGTGTTGGAGGACACTTCTCGGGGACCAAGCCATCCAGCATCTCTGGCTCCATCAGGGGAGAAGCATGGCCTGGAACTATAGAGATGGATGCCACTCTTCCCCAACCCAGGGGGCTTAGCATGTTAGGCAGTTATGAGTTCCAGTGCTGGCTGCTGCCCCTCCCACAGGAGCTCAAATGGCTTAGGCAGTAGGTAGCCACAGCTGTGGTGCTGGTAGCCTTTCCCCCTGGGAGCTCAGCAGGCTTAAGCAGATTTCAGTTGAGAGGCTGTTGAGAATCTGCACGGTTCCTGGGTTGGGACCCTAGACCCCGGTCCATGGGTTCACAAGTGGGATCTTCTGATCCATGGGTTGTACAGTTCCATGGAAAATGAACGTTTTCCCCAGCTGGATAGCATGCTCACTCACTGTCTCCCTTGGCTGGGAGGTGGGGGCTCCCCTGCCCCATGCAGCTCTCAGGTGGGCCGTTGTACCACACTGTTCTTCCTTCCTCTCTGTGGATCACGTCAGCTGCCTAGTCAGTTCTGATGAGATGACCTGGATACCTTGGTTGCTGGTGAAGGATTCACATGCTAATTATGGTTCTTTATGATGGAAGCCTCTGACAGCTGCTGTTTCTTGTTGACCATTTTAGCCCTGCCCCTGCCTTACTCAGATTCTAAGTACCTATATATACATGGGTCTGTTTGGGGACCTAATTCTGTCCCCCAGTCTGTTTGTTCTTGAACAAATATCATGCTGTTTTAATCACTGTAACTTTATACTGTGTTCTAATATTTATGGAGTCTTAATTGCTTTATTAAAAAATTTTGGAGGGTCAGGTGCCTGTAATCTTTGGAAGGCCAAGGCAGGAGGATAGAGGAGGATAGAGCTTGAGCCCAGGAAACCTACCTGGGCAACATGGTGAGACCTCATCTGGACAAAAAAATTTAAATTAGCTGAACATGGTGGCACATGCTTGTGGTCCCAGCTACTCAGAAGGCTGAAGTTGGAGGATCACTTGAGCACAGGGAGTTGAGGTTATAGTGAGCTATGTTCACACAACTGCTCTCCAGCCTGAACAACAGAGAGAGACCCTGTAAAAAAGGGGAAACATTGGCATTTTAAATTTATTTATCCTTCCAGATGAGCTTGTTTTTTTTTTAAAGAAACAATGTAGTTTTGCATAAAAATGTATATATTCTCTCAAGAGAATGAGCATATTTACATGCTTCCCCAAGCAGATAAGTGGTGTCTCCATTTATTCAGATCCTATTTTGCCTTTACAGTTTTGTCATCTTCCTCATATAGATCTTGTACATTTCTTGTTAAATTTAAGTACTATTCTAGACCTTAGAACCTAGACTAATATTGAACTATATTATGTATTTATGTGTTGTCTTAGTCTATTTTGTGCTGCTATCACAGAATATCACAGACTGGCAAACATAAAGAGCAGAAATGCTCTTTTTGCACAGTTTAGTAGGCTGGGAAGTTCAAGATCAAGGCACCAACAGGTTCAGTTGTCTGGTGAGGGCTGCTTTCTGTTTCCAAGATGGTACCTTGTTGCTATATCCCCTCCAGAGGGGAAGAACAGTATATCTTCACATGGCAGAAAACAGAAGGGCGAGCAGAACAGACTCCCTCCATGAAGCCCGTTTATAAGGGGGCCTAATTTCATTCAGGAAAGGAGGAACCCTCATGACCTAATTACCTCTTAAAGACCCCACCTCTTACTATCTTTACATTGGTCGTCAAGTATCAATACCTGAATTTTGGAGAGGACACATTCAAACCATAGTACAATGGGTAAGAACTAAGTATTACTTGACGATTACAAAAGATTTGCCTTTCAAAACCATGTTTCCTTTGTTCCTTTTTAGTAATGGCTGTTTGAATATCTTCAGTCATTAGAAGTTTACTCATGTGTTTACCTCTCCTTGAATCAATTTTGGTAACTTATTTTTTTCCTAGAAAATCACCTATTTCCTCTGGACTTTCTACCTTTCTGCCCCCAAACTTATAATTTCTTTCATCCAATTCATATCTGTGTGCAATCTCTCATCTCATTCTTGATGTTTATGGTTTCTCTATTTTTCTTGGTGAGATTTCTTAAAGATTTGTCTTCTGAAATATCAGTTCTTGGTTTGATTCAACAATTCTATTTTTCTTGTTGTTAACTAATTTCCTAATTATTTACATTTGTCATATTTTTCTTCTTACTTAAATTGATTTGTATTTGTTTTCTTCTAGTTTTCTTGAGTTTTAGAGGGTCAGTTTATTTTCAGTTTTTTTTTTTTTAATTCAGGGAGATATCAATTTTACCCACTTTATCTAGCCCATTTTTAAATGTTGCATATTAGTGCTCTTTTAGTTCACAAGAAGGGCTTACTGTATCTTTTTTTTCAGTTTTTATTCTGAAGGCTTTTTCAGCATTTTATTTATTATCACTGACTTTATCTAAGAAAAGAGGCACAACCATTCTTCATTCATATAAAGTAATTCTGAAAGCATTCCGGTCTTTAGAAATGTAGTTGATGTCGTGATTTAAGGTGAAATTATTGGATATTTGGGGAAAAATCAAGATAACTCCTAGAAACAATAAACTTCAAACAACTGAAGGAACATAGCTGAATATATGTATTCAAAAACTTGAAAGATGACAACCTTTGTAATGTATTTTAATGCCTACTCTTTCCTTTTATAGGTAATTTAGTAAAAGCTAAAACACAAAATTACTCTTCTCTTTGAAAAGCTCTAATTCCTCATCTTTCAAGAAATTTGGAAAACATTTTTCCTTGAAAATTCTCAGCTACAATTTCCCATATACAACACTTTTCTCAGTCCAGACTCCACTGGAAACTAGACAGTGGCCCCTTGCAACCATCCTTTCTGCCTTAGTATTTAACAGCATTTATTAAACACAGCTTGTGCCCAGCTTGATGCTTAGCTAGAGAATGATACCAAGAAATGCATAGCTTGGTTCATTCTTCCAGGAATTCATATGTGAGGAAACCTTATCAAAAAACATGGCAAGATGAAAAGTGAGGCCTTAGAAACAATCTAGATCAGGGGTTGGCAAACTATGGCCCACAGCCCAAAGTTGGCCTGATGACTGGTGTGCAAATAAAGACTTACTGGAACACAGCCATGCTTGCTCACACATATCGCCTGTGGCTGCTTTTGCACTCCAACAGCAGAAGGGAGGGGTTAATGGAGCCTGAGTTCTTCACACATCCTAAAGAGTTTACTATCTGGCCCTTTGCAAAAAGAGTGTGCTGACCCCTGGTATAGATAATTGGGCCAACCCTCAGGTTGAAGTCAAGTAGAAACACTGGACAGATGTCTGTGTCTGCACGAAGCCTCAGGAGGCATGAAACCTCAGGATGCCGAGGACACTGAGGAGCCCCAGGTTCACGCTTCCTAAGAAGACAGAGACAGATAGAAGTCACCCAGTGCTTGCAGCCTCTCTTGTCCTGGATGAGACATTGGCAGCTTCCTGGGCTAGAGGGAAAATGTTGGCATCCAGGGTCCAGCAGGGGGTGGTCCTTCAGGAGCCCCATACTTTGGATTGGAAAACCAGAAATCCTGCTGGGACAGGGTAACCAGAAGTAGACGCAGGCTGATGTGGTAACCAACACCTAACTGTGAATCAACTCAACCCTGAAACGGACTTATTATGGCTCCTGGCACCTGACAGGGCAAAATACATGCTAGGAGACAAAATATCACCCTAAGATTTTAATTATTTAAATATAACATCCTCCACACAATAAAAAAGTACCACTTCATACTCTGTTTGTGGTGGTTTAGGGGATATTGGGCGGATCCTCCTGCCATAAACAAACATAAAAGCTGAGCAAAATGTGCAAAGCAACTCTTGGGAAACACTGGACAACACATGCAGGGCTATGATCCTCAAGAGAAGAGGTCGCACATATGGGCCTCACGTTCATCCCAACTTTCTCCTTCTAAATCTCAGCACAGCGAAGTGGGGCCCAAGTAGAGACCAGTAGTCTCTGGGCAGAGGAAGCAAAGTCTGAAATTCAAGAATGCTAAGGTGACAAGGATTTAAGAGTAGGAAGCTGCAGCAAAGTGGGCCCAAAATCTGTGTAAAACACCACCCCCCATACACTTGGCTTACTCTAAGCAGCAGGTGCACAAAAAAAGAGTCTGAGAACCCTCTGAGAAAACAGCCAGGAGAGGCTGACACTGAGCAGAGAGTTTAGAGCTCACCAAATGCTGCGGAGACATGGTAATTTGGTCCCGGCCAGATTGGAGAAACTTGTTAACACTGTAGGAATCCAGTTGACACCCCAGAAGGGCCATGCCCTAGGAGTAAGGAGCACTCCCTAGCAGTGAGCTCCACATAGTAGGGGTCAGGGCAAAACTGAAATTGTCATACGTAGTGGTATATTAGCGTTTGCAATATCTAAAGCCAGATTTCAAGAAAAAGATTCAAAAAGAAATTTAGACTGGATTGCAGCTGGAAAAATGAGTAAAATTAGAATTCATAAGACTGCATAGAAAATTGGAGATTTTTTTTTTTTTTTTTTTTTTTTTTGAGACGGAGTCTC
>NW_012103954.1:69474-71221 GCF_000951045.1 Mandrillus leucophaeus
TCTCAAAAAAAAAAAAAATTGTCTGTTTTATTCATCACTGGGTCTCCATTATCTAGAACAGTACCTGGAACTTTCCAAGTGCTCAAGAAATTACAGTTGAATGAATGGGTAAATATGTAATTTTCCATGTTTTAAAAGTGATTTTTTAATAATATGCTAACTCAATATAATAAACAGTGTCTAGTGGAGTGATGTCAGCAGGAAGGCAGACTAGGAAGCTCCAGGCCCTCATTTCCCCAGAGAAATATTATAGGAACATCTAGAGACTGCCTAAATTAACCATAAGTGAGCTCTGGAAGTCTGCCAGACATCTAAAGCAACCAAGCAAATGCCCCATCAAGGAAAAGCCACATTCAAAGTGGTAGTAAAATTTGTGGTATTTTTACTTGCTTTATCTCACCACATTCCTGGTGCTATGGAATGTGATTTGGAGCAAACAGAGGCCTGGTCCTAAGTTCCCTTCCATGAGCTGGAGAGAGCAGAAAGGACGTAATTTACAACACTCTAACCTGTCTGGGGCTGCCTGATGCACCTTCGAGCTCAGATGAACACAAGTGGTGCACCTTGGATCTCAGGTGAG
Source organism: Mandrillus leucophaeus (assembly GCF_000951045.1). Lineage (NCBI taxonomy): Eukaryota > Metazoa > Chordata > Mammalia > Primates > Cercopithecidae > Mandrillus > Mandrillus leucophaeus. Next base: position 70,055 of record NW_012103954.1, read on the forward strand.
GAGAATCCCTGGGAAGCAGAGGGCATGGCTTGTGAAAAACCACAAGGACACCACAGACTACCAGGTGTCTGGGGCAAGAGATTACTCATGGAGGGATACAACAGAACAGCTTAGGTCCCAAGAAGAGGTGAAGTGAGACTCTGGGGAAATTAAGACATTTAAAAGCATCTATGTATACAAGGTAATTTGGAGCACACACACACACACAGGCCCAGGGAAGACACACTCCCAGAACAGCACTGAGAAGACCTGAGCCCTCCACATGGAGCTATTCCCAAGGTTCAGAATACACCCTGCTAATGGTTGAAAGTCTTCTCCTGCATGAAGCCTGTCTGCAAACACTGGGACAGGTGGCTGACTTTTCAAATTCTTAATTTTTAACAAACTATTGTAAGGCATACAAAATGATAGGAAAATATGGTCCATTCTAAGGAACAAAATAAATCTTCAGAAATCACCTGTGAAGAAACATAGGCATCAGATTTACTAGATAAAGACTTTAAATATACTTAAAGAGTTAACATGGAAAAGAAGGAGAAGAGAGAGAAAAGGAGGAAGAGAACTTATTTGAAGAAATAAGGGTCAAACTATTTCCAAGTTTGAGGAACTCCAAGAAGCTCCGTGAGCACCAAGTAAAATAAATCTAAAGAGACCCTCACTCAGATATGTTATAGTCAAACAGTCAAAAGCTAAAGACAAGGACATAATCTTAAAAGCAACAAGAAAAAAAAGCAACACGTCGTGTGCAAGGGACCCTTAATAAGATTATCAACGGATGTCACATTGATAATAAGATTATCAATGGATGTTGCAGGCCAGAAGAGAGTTGAATGATATATTTAAAGTACTGAAAAAAGAAAAATCTGTCAACTGAGAATCCTGCATCTGAGAAAACTGTCCTTCAGAAATGAAGGAAAAATTAAGACATTAAGATAAATAGTAACTGAGGGAGTTTATTGCCTCTAGATCTGCCCCACAAGAAATACTAAAGGAAGTCCTTCAAGTTGAAGTGAAAGGATACTAGAGAGTTACTCAAAACCACATTCAAGTATAATGCTGTCCATCGTAAGTAGCTACATGAACAAATATAAGAACCAATATTATCATAATTTTGGCATGTAACTCCACTATCTTTCTTTCTTTCTTTCTTTCTTTTTTTTTTTTTTT
>NW_012103954.1:72961-75340 GCF_000951045.1 Mandrillus leucophaeus
TTTAGACTGGATTGCAGCTGGAAAAATGAGTAAAATTAGAATTCATAAGACTGCATAGAAAATTGGAGATTTTTTTTTTTTTTTTTTTTTTTTTTTTGAGACGGAGTCTCACTCTGTCGCCAAGGCTGGAGTGCTGTGGCCGGATCTCGGCTCACTGCAAGCTCCGCCTCCCGGGTTCCCGCCATTCTCCTGCCTCAGCCTCCAGAGTAGCTGGGACTACAGGCGCCCGCCACCACGCCCGGCTAGTTTTTTGTATTTTTTTAGTAGAAACAGGGTTTCACTGTGTTAGCCAGGATGGTCTCGATCTCCTGACCTCGTGATCCGTCCGTCTCGGCCTCCCAAAGTGCTGGGATTACAGGCGTGAGCCACCGCACCCGGCCGAAAATTGGAGATTTTTAAAGTATGTTTTAAAAAATAATGAATGGTGTTAAATTTCAACAAATGCCTTTTCTACATCTGACGTGTGTGGCCCCGCATCAGGGACTTACTTTTCCGCATGAGTACCGTCTAAGGAAGTAACCTCAGGAGGCACCTGATTACTCTCCTGTAGTCGCTAGAGACAGTGCTTCACTGCAGGTGGCCAGTGCTGCAGAAATGGATGCCTAGGCCTGTGGGTGCTGTGCACACAGGCAAACAGCATGGCCAACATCACCTGTACTCAACAAGTAGAATCTTTTTGCCCCATCAGGTAATTCTGATTTTGTTCCTTTTCCAGGAGCTCTATTTCTTCTTCCCTTCCTGTTTTCCTCCTTTCTTCTCTTCCGCCTCCTCCTCCTCCTCCTCTCTGTTTCTCTCAAAGAGCCCCACCTTTGACTTGAGTTTGAATCCTGAGTCTGTCTTCTGTTAGCTGAGTATATTGAGGAAAACTAAATTATGCATCTCAATTTTTCTCAACTGTAAAAACACCATATTTTTAAGATTGAGAGGATAAGAATATATTTACAAAAGTATCACTTGCATATCATAATGCTCAATAAATGTTAGTTTCTTTTTTTTTTTTTTTTTTTTTTTTTGAGATGGAGCCTCACTTTTGTCGCCCAGGTTGGAGTGTAGTGGTGTGAGTTTGGTTCACTGCAACCTCTGCCTCCCGGATTCAGGCTATTCTCCTGCTTCAACCTCCTGAGTAGCTGGGATTAGAGGTGCCTGCCACCATGCCTGGCTAACTTTTGTATTTTTAATAGAGACAGGGTTTCACCGTGTTGGCCAGGCTGGTCTCAAACTCCCGACCTCAGGTGATCCACCGGCCTTGGCCTCCCAAAGTGCTGGGATTACAGGGGTGAGCCACCTTGTCCAGTGGTTAGTTTATTTTTCATTCATACAAAATATTTTGCATTTTTATGGGATATAAGTATTTATTACATGCATAGTTTCCAATTTTTTTGTGTTCCATGAAAAATGTTACCATAAACTATAAGTTAGAGTGGATAATATAAAAATAAATTCATAGTCTTTTAAGGTTGTAGAAACCCCCGTGGTAAACATTAATTGTATTACCTGGAGATAAAACTCATGCCCTTTATCCTCCTTATTCCCAGACTCCCGAACAGTATCAGTAGAACTTAGGGGACGATAATAGCAGCTTGAGTGGACACCTGCTTAGAGATAGGCAGTGTTCTAAGGGCTTTGGATCTGATAACTTCTTTAGTTCTCATAATGAGTAAGTGCTTTTATAACTTCCACTTTACAAACGAAGAAACTGAGGTGTGAGAATAAGAGAACGGTCTGAAATTGTTCAGCTGCAGAGTGGCAGATCTGGATTCAGAGTAAGGAGTTTAATCTTTGCACTGTTGCGCAGAGGAGGATATGTAATGGTAGAGGGTCAGCATCTTGGAGCATAGGTACTCGATATAGGGTCGGAATCTTGGAGTGCAGAAAGTGAGTATAGAGTCAGAATCTTGGCGCATAGGTACTGGGTATAGGGTCGGAATCTTGGAGCATAGAAAGTGAGTATAGAGTCAGAATCTTGGAACATAGGTACTGGGTATAGGGTGAGACCTACCTTCCACATCTTTTGTAAAAATTGCACACTCTCCCATTTTCCTTCTCTATTTGATTTTTCTCCAGTGTACTTACTACATTCTGATATCATTCACTTACTTTTAAAATTTTTATATTTGTCCTCTAAAATGTAATCTTTACAAATACAGGATTTTCAAAAATGTCTGTTTTAATTCCAGCACTTTGGGAGGCCGAAGCGGTCGGATTACGAGGTCAGTAGATCGAGACCATCCTGGCTAACACAGTGAAACCCCGTCTCTATTAAAAATACAAAACATTAGCCAGGCGCCTGTAGTCCCAGCTACTCGGGAGGCTGAGGCAGGAGAATGGCGGGAACCCGGGAGGTGGAGCTTGCAGTGAGTGGAGATCGCGCCGCTGCAC
>NW_012103954.1:76895-78617 GCF_000951045.1 Mandrillus leucophaeus
AGCTACATGAACAAATATAAGAACCAATATTATCATAATTTTGGCATGTAACTCCACTATCTTTCTTTCTTTCTTTCTTTCTTTTTTTTTTTTTTGACAGAGTCTTGCTCTGTCACCCAGGCTGGAGTGCAGTGGTGTGATCTCAGCTCACTGCAAACCCCGCTTCCTGGGTTCACACTATTCTCCTGCCTCAGGCTCTTGAGTAGCTGGGACTACAGGCCCCCGCCACCACACCCAGCTAATTTTTTGTGTTTTTAGTTGAGATGGGGTTTCACAGTGTTAGCCAGGATGGTCTCGATTTCCTGACCTCGTGATCTGTCATCCTCAGCCTCCCAAAGTGCTGGGATTACAGACGTGAGCCACCATGCCCAGCCATAACTCCACTTTTTATTCTTCCACAAGATTTAAAAGACAAAAGCATACATGTTAGTCTGTTTTCACACTGCTATAAATAACTACCTGAGGCTGGGTAATTTATAAAGAAAAGAGGTTTTATTGACTCACAGCTCCAGATGGCTGGGGAGGCATTAGGAAACATAATTATGGCAGAAGGTGAAGGAGAAGCAAGCACCTTCTTCACAAGCCAGCAGGAGAGAGACAACAAGGGAGGAAGTGCATACTTTTAAACCATCAGATCTCATGAAAACTCACTCACTATCTTGAGAACTGCATGGGGAAAATTCCCCCCATGATCTACCAGGTCCCTCTCCTGACACAAGGGGATTACAATTTGACTTTAGATTTGCATGAGGACACAGAGCCAAACCATATTAGCATAAAAATTATAAATTTGTGTTATTGGGTACACAATATATAAATGTGTAACTTGTGACATCATTAACATACAGGGGTGGAGGTGTAAAGGAGTAAGGCTTTGTATGTGATTCAAGTTAAAATGGTATCAGTTTAAAGTAGATTACTATAACTTAGGATGTTATATGTAATCAGCATGGTAATAAGAAAGAAAAATATCTACAGAATATACACAAAAAATGAGAAAGGAATCACAGTGTCATAAAAAAATAAACTAAACACAAAGGGGATAATGGAAGCAACAAGGGGGAAAAAGGATAACACGTAAAGAAAACAAATAACAAAATGACAATTGTAAGTCTTTCCCCATCAGTAATTACTTTAAATGTAAATGGATTAAACTCCTCAGTTCAAAAACAGATTGGCAGAATGGATTTTTTAAAAAAGCAACACCAAGATCCAACTATATGCTGTCTACAGAGATTCACTTTTTTTTTTTTTACTTTAATTTGAAATACTTTATTTCTTAAAAATGCTAGTGATCATCTGAGTCTTCAGCAAGTTGTAATCTTTTTGCTGGTGGAAGGCTTTGCCTTGATGTTCATGGCTGCTGAATGATCAGGGTGGTGGCTGGTGAAGGTTGAAGTGGTTGTGGCAATTTCTTTTTCTTTACATTTTTTATTGTACTTTAAGTTCTAGGGTACATGTGCACAATGTGCAGGTTTGTTACATATGTATACATGTGCCATGTTGGTGTTCTGCACCTATTAACTTGTCATTTACATTAGGTATATCTCCTAATGCTATCCCTCCCCCCTCCCCACACCCCATGACAGGCCCCAGTGTGTGATGTTCCCTTTCCTGTGTCCAAGTGTCTCATTGTTCAATTCCCACCTATGAGTGAGAACATGCGGTGTTTGGTTTTCTGTTCTTGTGATAGTTTGCTGAGAATGATGGTTTCCAGCTGCA
>NW_012103954.1:84837-98514 GCF_000951045.1 Mandrillus leucophaeus
TCAACTTCTTCCTGGTTTAGTCTTGGGAGAGTGTATGTGTCCAGGAATTTATCCATTTCTTCTAGGTTTTCTAGTTTATTTGTGTAGAGGTGTTTACAGTATTCTCTGATGGTAGTTTGTATTTCTGTGGGGTTGGTAGTGATATCCCCTTTATCATTTTTTGTTGCATCTGTTTGATTCTTCTCTCTTTTCTTCTTTATTAGTCTCGCTAGCAGTCTATCAATTTGATCTTTTCAAAAAACCAGCTACTGGATTCATTGATTTTTTTGAAGGATTTTTGTTTCTCTGTCTCTTTCAGTTCTGCTCTGATCTTAGTTATTTCTTGCCTTCTGCTAGCTTTTGAATGTGTTTCCTCTTGCTTCTCTAGTTCTTTTAATTGTAATGCTTGGGAGTCAATTTTAGATCTTTCCTGCTTTCTCTTGTGGGCATTTAGTGCTTTAAGTTTCCCTCTATACACTGCTTTAAGTGTGTCCCAGAGATTCTGGTATGTTGTATCTTTGTTCTCATTGGTTTCAAAGAACATCTTTACTTCTGCCTTCATTTTGTTATGTACCCAGTAGTCATTCAGGACAGGTTGTTCAGTTTCCATGTAGTTGAGCGGTATTGTGTGAGTTTCTTAATCCTGAGTTCTAGTTTGATTGCACTGTGGTCTGAGAGACAGTTTGTTATAATTTCTGTTATTTTACATGTGCTAAGGAGTGCTTTACTTCCACCTATGTGGTCAATTTTGGAATAAGTGCAATGTGGTGCTGAGGAGAATGTATATTCTGTTGATTTGGGGTGGAGAGTTCTGTAGATGTCTATCAGGTCTGCTTGGTGCAGAGGTCTTTTCACATAGTCCCCTATTTCTTGGAGGCTTTGTTCATTTCTTTTTACTCTTTTTTCTCTAAACTTCTCTTCTCACTTCATTTCATTCACTTGATCTTCAATCACTGATACCTTTTCTTCCAGTTGATTGAATCAGTTACTGAAGCTTGTGCATTTGTCACATAGTTCTCGTGCCATGGTTTTCAGCTCTATCAGGCCATTTAAGGGCTTCTGTACATTGGTTATTCTAGTTAGGCATTCGTCTAATCTTTTTTCAAGGTTTTTAGCTTCTTTGCGATGGGTTCGAACTTCCTCCTTTAGCTCAGATAAGTTTGATTGTCTGAAGCCTTCTTCTGTCAACTCATCAAAGTCATTCTCTGCCCAGCTTTGTTCCATTGCTGGTGAGGAGCTGCGTTTCTTTGGAGGTGGAGAGGCACTCTGATTTTTAGAATTTTCAGGTTTTCTGCTCTGTTTTTACCCCATCTTTGTGGTTTTATCTACCTCTGGTCTTTGTTGATGGTGATGTACAGACGGTATTTTGGTGTGGATGTCCTTTCTATTGGTTAGTTTTCCTTCTAACAGTCAGGACCTTCAGCTGCAGATCTGTTGAAGTTTGCTGGAGGTCCACTCCAGACCCTGTTTGCCTGGGTATCAGCAGCGGAGGCTGCAGAACAGTAAATATTGCTGAACAGCAAATGCTGCTGCCTGACCATTCCTCTGGAGGCTTCATCTCAGAGGGGTACCCAGCTGTGTGAGGTGTCAGTCTGCCCCTTCTGGGGAGTGCTTCCCAGTTAGGCTACTCAGGGGTCAGGGACCCACTTGAGGAGGCAGTCTGTCTGTTCTCAGATCTCATACTCCATGCTGGGAGAACCACTACTCTCTTCAAAGCTGTCAGACAGGGACATTTAAATCTTCAGATGTTTCTGCTGCCTTTTGTTTGGCTATGCCCTGTCCCCAGAGATGGAGTCTACAGAGGCAGGCAGGCCTCCTTGAGCTGCAATGGACTTCACCCAGTTTGAGCTTCCTGGCCACTTTGTTTCCCTACCCAAGCCTCAGCAATGGTGGGTGCACCTCCCCCAGCCTCACTGCCACCTTGCAGTTAGATCTCAGACTGCTGTGCTAGCAATGAGGGAGGCCCTGTGGGCATGGGACCCTCTGAGTCAGGTGCGGGATATAATCTCCTGGTGTGCTGTTTGCTAAGATCCTTGGAAAAGTGCAGTATTAGGGTGGGAGTGATCCGATTTTCCAGGTGCTGTGTGAAACAGTTTCCCTTGGCTAGGAAAGGGAATTCCCTTACCCCTTGCACTTCCTGGGTGAGGTGATGACTTGCCCTGCTTCGGCTCTCCTCCATGGGCTGCACTTACTGTCCTGTACCCACTGTCCAACATGCCCCAGTGAGATGAACCCAGTACCTCAGTTGGAAATGCAGAAATCACCCGTCTTCTGTGTCTTTCACGTTGGAGCTGTAGCCTGGAGCAGTTCTTATTCGGCCATCTTGGAACTGCTCCCCAGAGACTCACTTTCAAACTAAGACACACATAGGTTAAAAACAAAAGAGTGGGAAAAGATATTCTATGCAGATAATAATCAAAAGAGAGCAGGGGTGACTATATTAAAAATGAGAGTCTATTTCTGAACTGTATATTCAGTACTTTGGGACGTCTGCAGTACTAGAATTACAACACAAAATATTGTAACTTCATCATAAATTTTGTGATCAGAAAGCGTATGTTTGTTTTTATATGCTTTTATGTAACTTCCTTTGCCTTTCAGACATTTTGTCTCTTTCAGATAAATTTTAGAACTATTTCATTAAGTTTTTCAAAAATCCCAATCTGGGTTTGACTGAAACCATGTAAAATTTTTGTATGCATTTGTGGAAAATAGACATCTTTACTAGACTAAGGTATCCTATCCAGGAATGTGTCATGTATCTTCATTTAGCCCTATACAGGTTTTGATATACCAGAAAAGTCTACAAAAGAGTCGTACACTAAATTTACACTTTTTATTTCTATAAATATTTTAGAATTAGCTTGGCAATTTACACACAAGAATACAAGAGAACCGACATGCTATTGAGTCTCACATCTCACTAGCATAGTCGTATGTCTCCATTTATTTACGTCTTCTATAAAATTTTGAATACATGTTTGTATTTTTCCCCAATGTCCTTAAATGTCTTTTGTTAGATTTATTTCTAGATCCTTTATATTGTTTATGGTTTTTGTAAATGAAATAATCTCTCTAAAATTTTCCACTTGATTCTGGTATAGAGTAATATAAACGAATTTGGGATATTGCTTCTGTATTCAGGAACCTTGTGCTTCTAATTCTAAAAATTACCTGTAGTTTTTTTTTTTTTTTCTACAAAGAAAAATCACATCATCTGTGTATGGTGATGTTTTTCTTCCTTTCCAAGCATGGGTTTTTGTTTCTTTTTCTTGCATATTGTACTTGCTGGACTCTCAAGCCTGTCCAACCCATGGCCCTGGGCTGCATGCAGCCCAGGACAGCTTTAAATGCGGCCCAATGCAAATTCGTAAACTTTCTTAAAACATTTTGAGTTTTTTTTTTGGTAATGTTTTTCTTTAGTTCATCAGCTGTCACTAGTGTTAGTGTATTTTGTGTGTGACCTAAGACAATTCGTCTTCCAATGTGGCCCAGGGAAACCAAAAGATTGGACAACCTTGCTCTAGTACAGTGCTAAGTGAAAGCTGTGAAAACAGAAATGTGTAGCTTGTTTCTGGTCTTAAAGGGGACTCCTGCATTTGTACACTTTTTTTTTTTTTTTTACAGAATTTACAAAAAATTCTCCTTACCAGGCACTTTGTCTTCCAGTTTGTTGAGGGTTTGTATCATAGATTTTCTTTAACTTTTATTTTAAGTTCTGGGGTACATGTGCAGGTTTGTTATATAGGTAAACTCATGTCACAAGGGTTTGTTATACAGATTATTTCATCAACCAGGTACTAAGCCTAGTACCCAATGTTGTTTTTTCTGATCCTCTCCTTCCTGCTATCCTCAAGTAGGCCCCAGTGTCTGTTGTTCCCTTCTTTGTGTTCATGGGCTCTCATCATTTAATTCCCACTTACAAGTGAGAACATTCTGTTCCTTCATTAGTTTGCTAAGAATAATGGCCTCTAGCTCCATTTGTGTTCCTGTGTTATGTCATTCTTTTTTATGCCTGTATAGTATTCCATGGTGTATACTTACCACATTTTCCTTATCAAATCTGTCATTGATGGGTATTTAGGTTGATTCCATGTCTTTGCTATTGTGAATAGTGCTGCAATGAACATATGCATGCATAAGTCTTTATGGCAGAATGCTTTATTTCCTCTGGGTATATACTCAGTAATGGGATTGCAGGTTTGAAAGGTAGTTCTTTTTTTAGCTCTTTTTCTTATTTGTATCCTTCTCTTTTTCTTAGATTAGTGGAAACTTACTAGACATGCTCCTCTTTACTTGCTTTTTTCTCTTAAATATAAAATTTAGTTAAATAATTACGTCAATTGAAAAACTTAAACTTCAATTAAAAGTTTTTCTGAGATCACTTAATAACAATATACACAAAGTAGGAGCTAAATATTGTGTACTTGTGGACATAAAGATGGAAATAATAGACTCTGGAACTACTAGAGGGAGGAGGAAGGGAGGGGGCAAGGGTTGAAAAGCTAACTATTGGGTACTATGCTCACTGCCTGAATGATGGAATGATTCATATCCCAAACCTCAGCATCATACAATATACCCAAGTAGCAAACCAGCACATGTACCCCTGAATCTGAAATAACAGTGGAAATTTTTTTTTTAATTTAAAAACCAAATATATAAAGATATTCCTCATTTCTTTTTTATAGCTGTTTTCTCTTCCTTGTGTAGTACATCACACATACTTGATAAATACTCACAAAATTATTCAATCAAAATTCCAGGTACAGAGAGATTAAGTAGCTTGACCAAGAGCTCACAGATGAATTCAATAAGAATCTGTTTAATATCATTATGAAAATTAAATCACATCTACTGTAGTAGAGTGAGCTTTTATTATTACTATGTACTCTGCTCAGAATGACAAAATTATTAAGATTCAGAAGTGTTGATGTTTGTTTACTTTCATCTTTTTATAAACATCTTTCCAGCAAATAAATTCAGAAAGAATCAATATTTAAAAGCTCTCAGACTATTAATGCAAGTGAAATAGGAGAGTTCCCTGATTCCCCTCACAGGACATGCAGCAGGGGAATGACTCACCTCCTCGGTAGCCCTGCAGCTCAACCCCCTGGGGGAGCCTGCAGACAGGCAGGTGCAGAGGCCAGGGTGAGCGCTTCAGGCTGTCAGCCCCACTGCAGTATCTAGGGGCTGGTTGGCAGCCTGCATCGCCAGTGTTACAAAGCCCTTTCAGCTTTGCCATCTGCAGATGGCTTGTGTGTTAATCAGCTCAATGGACTCTGCTTTATTGCAAGGGCAGAGGGCCAGTGTGACAGCCTTCTGTATCCCCAGCTCTTACTCAGTGTCCCAAAAGAATCAGATCACTTGTGGGCTCAAAGGAAGAGGGCCAGATTTTACAGAGTGGTGGAGGTGGCTCTCAGTGAGGACGATGGGGAGCTGGAAGGGGGGTATGAAGTGGGAAGGTGTTTTTCCCCTGGAGTCGGGCCGCCCAGCAGCCAGACTCTTCTCCAACCACCCCCAGCCAAACTACTCTTGGCATCTGGACGTCTGTCCTCTTCTCTCTTTCTCTACCACGTCATTCCACCATCACTGGTCTGCTGGTCTGCTGGTCTCAATGTTCAGCTGCTTCTGTGTGTGCCCACCAAGGCCTCAGGTTTATATGGGCACAGGAGGCGGGGCGTGGTGGGCCAGAGTGGTCTTTGAAAATGCAACATTTGAGCATAAAAATAGGAGTGCCTGTTCTCACTTATGTCTGTGGGCAGAGGCCTGAGGGTGGAGCCCTCACCAGGGACACTCCCCCCCACCCCTTCTCTACCCAACACTTCCCTGCCTCCTTCCCATATCACAAACATTAATTAACATTGTTTGGAAAACTGCCTTTTGAACTGATGTTTTTGATGTAGTATTTGAAATTCCTTAAGGTGCTTAAGAAAAAATTTTAATTGTAACCTTAAAGCCAGTAAAAATACATTGTTATGTAAGTGCTAAAATACTGAAATTTGCTGATCTTTTAAAATGCCATGTGAAAAGCCCATTAATTTGCCATGAGTTTCAAGAACACTTCATATACTACTGAGAAACTGAATGAATGTGCAGAAAAAAGGAGAACAAAATGTAACTCCCTCAGCCATTATTCCTGGATGCTACACAAAGAAATGCTGAAGATGAGTGATCTGGCAATTCTTCAAATAATTCAAGTGCTTCCAAATAGCCCAGATAATTAATACGCCTTCAGAGAACTGGCAGTGGAAACAGAATCAAGTAGAATAATTTCAAAATGGAATTCTTTTCTCCAGCTTGTTTCATTTAGATGACTTAGATGTAACCTTGGAATATTATTGTAGAAATAGTTGTGTATATATATGTGTGTGTGTGTGTGTGTGTGTGTGTATTTAAAATAGGCACATAAAACTAATATGAGAGAGAAGCCAGCAAAGTGGCTGACTAGAGATGCCTGGCACTTGTCTCCCCCATAGGACAGGACCAGGACAATGTATAAATGCTAATATTTGACTGGAGTGTCAAAGAAGAGAGCACTGGGATGCAGTGGAGGACTGGAGGCGCACTGTGGTGGGTGAAAGTCCAGGAGGGCAGCTTGGAGGCACATGGCCTCTTAAATCCCATTTCTCACAACCTAGATTGGATTGGCCTGGAGACAGGGTGGACTTTCTGTTGCAAGGAAAAGGTAAGCAGAAGATCCCCACCAGCCCTTACTGCCATAACAAACACCTGTGTTCCATACTACAGGAGAATAAAACAGTCCTCATAAGCCCTGAGCCCAGTTTGGAGTGCTGCTGGGAATTCAGGCAGTTGTACTGCCCCAGATTAGGAGCACGAGGTATGCACTCTCCAGCCCCAACACACTCCCTGTGAGCCACACTGCTGCAGCACGTACCGTCATGAAACCAGAGCCACCTCGAAACTCCATACCTCTGGAGTGCACCCTTCTCTGAGAGCGAGTAGCTACTGTACCTCTCTAGCACTCAGGCTCCATTTTCATTATGCAAGGCCCACATAGGTGACTGAATGCTACAAAACCAGCTGTGTGGACCCTGGGCCCAGGATTGGCTATACTTCCAGTCAAAGGAACAGTCTGCCAGTCCCGCCCAGGATGAACATGCTCTTGAGTCAGCTAAGCTGCTGCACATACTCCCCTATATGGGAGACCCTGAGCTTCCAAGCAGCTGATACACTCCGGGGCCAATGGAATGGCTACATACTTGCTCTCAGAACCTACATAACAGCCCCATAGTACCCTCAACCCCCACAAACTTGCTCCTGGCGCCCAGTGACCCTGCATCTCCAATATGGGTCTAAGAAAGAGTCTCACAGATTGCCCTTGGTGGGCACACCCCCAGGTCAGCCAAGTAACTGTGCACTCACATCCTAGGCCTGAAAAACAGCCCCACAAGTTGCTCCCGGCAGCAATGCCCCCAGGTTGACTGAGCAACCATGTGCTTGTGTTCCTGGCTGGAGTAATAGCCCCATAGCTCCAACCCCAGTGAGTCAGAATGCAGTTGGCTGACCTACCATGTGAATACACACACTCTCGACATGAGAAATAGCCTGGCAAGCCCACCCTTGGCAAAGCACAACACTGTCACTGCAAACTGTCTTAACCTAGGCCACTGAGAAACTTGCAAATGCCACTTGTATAGATTACAGCTGAAGAATCTACACAGAGACTACACTAATGCATCCACCTAGAACCAAAGCCCACCTAGAACCACCCCACTGAACTAGCACTCCAAGACCCATTCATACAAGTAAGTCCTTCCCTACAAAACCTACTCCATAAAATGGAAGGAGGGGACTTTCCCACAAGATGCATAGAAATCAATGTAGGGATGCATCAACCATGAAAAAGCAAGGAAACACGTCACCTCCAGTGGAAAACAATAATTTTCCTGTAACAGAAACCAGTCATAAGGAAATTCATGAAATACCAGAAAAAGAATTCAAAACAATAATCCTAAGGTGACTCAATGAGATATAAGAGAACATGAATAGACAATTCAATGAAATCAGGAAAATAATTCATGATTTTAATGAGAAATTCAACAAAAGATATCATTAAAAAGAAAGAAATTAAAATCCTAGAGCTGAAGAAATCAATGAATGAAATAAAAAACACAATTGAGAGTTTCAACAACAGACTAGACCAAGCAGAAGAAAGAATTTCTAAACTTGAAGATACATCTCTTGAAATAATATAGGCAGACAAAGCAAAACAAAAAAATGAAGAAAGCCTACATGATTTATGGGACACCATTAAGCAAACAAATATTTGTATGATGGGCATTCTAAAAGGAGAAGAAAAAAGTGAGGAAAACATATTTAATGAAATAATAACAGAAAACCTCTCAAGTCTTGGGAGAGAGATGGACATCAGGCCCAGGAAACTAAAAAAATTCTAAATAGATCCAATCTAAACAGGTTCTCTCCAAGGCATGTTACAGTCAAATTGTCAAAAGTCAAAGACAAAGAAAGAATTTAAATCAGCAAGAGAAAAACCATCAAGTCACATATAATGGAATCTCCATTAGACTAACAATGAATTTCTCCACAGAAATCTTACAGGCCAGGAGATAATTAGATGATATATTCAAAGTATTGAAAGAAAAAACTGCTAACCAAGTATATTATACCAAGGAAGTCTGTAGTTCTGAAATAAAAGATAAACAAAACCTCTTCACAGACAAGTAAAAACTAAGGGAATTTATCATCACTAGACTGGCCTTACAAGAAATACTTAAGGGAGTCTTACATCTGGAAGTGAAAAGACAATAACCACCATCATAAAAGTATGTGAAACTATAAAAACTCACAGGTACAACCAATACACAAAGGAGAAAGAGAAAAGAATCAAACCTTATCGTTGCAGAAAACCACCCAACCACAAAAATAAACAGTAAGAGAAGATGTAAGGAGCAAAGGAATACCAAACAACAAGAAAGCAGTCAATAAAATGACAAAAGTTCTCACTTATCCATATTAACCTGGAATGTAAATGGATTAAATTCCTCACTTGAAAAATATGGACTGGCTGAATGGATAAAGAAAGACCCAACTATATACCACCTGCAAGAAACTCACCTCAACTGCAAAGACACACAGACTGAAAGCGCAAGGATGGAAAAAGTTATTTCATGCAAATGGAAACCAAAAGTGAGCAGAAATAGCTATACTTATGTCAGACAAAACAAACGTCTTTAAGTTAAAAGCTGTAAAAAGAGGCAAACAAGTACCCATTGTATAACAATAAAGGGGTCAATTCAGCAAGAGAATATAACAATTGTAAATATATATGCACCCAACCACACAACTCCCACATATATAAAGCAAATATTACATCTAAAGGGAGTGATAGATCCCGATGCAACAATAGTTGAGGGTTTCAACACTCCACTCTCAGCATTAAAGAGATCATCCTGACAGAAAATCAACAAATTAATATCAGATTTAAAATTCCACTGTAGACCAAATGAACCTAACAAACATTTACAGAACATTTCACCCAACGGCTGCAGAACGTATAATACATTATTTTCATCAGCACCTGGAATATTCTCCAGGATTGACCATATGTTAAGAACACAAAAAAAGTCTCAAATTTTTTTACACATGGAAATATATCGAATACATAATCTGACCACAATGAAATAAAACCAGACATCAATACCAAAAGGAACACTTAAACTATAAAAATGAATGGAAATTAAGCAACCTGCTTCAGAATGACTGATTGGTGAAGAAAGAAATTAATAATTAAATTTAAACATTCCTCGAAACAAATGAAAATAAAAGTACAATGTAACAAAACCAATGAAACACAGCAAAAGCAATATTAAGAGCCAAGTTTATAGCAGTATGATGTGATTTGGCTGCATCCCCACTCAAATCTCATCTCGAATTGTGGCTCCCATAATTCCCACATGTTGTATGAGGGACCTAGTGGGAGATAATTGAATCATGGGGGCAGTTTCTCCCATACTGTTCTTGTGATAGTCAATAAGTCTCATGAAATCTGACGGTTTTATAAGGGGAAACCCCTTTCACTTGGTTCTCATTCTCTCTCTTGCCTGCCGCCATTTAAGACCTGTCTTTCACCTCCTGCCATGATTGTGAGGCCTTCCAAGCCATGTGGAGCTGTGAGTTCATTAAACCTCTTTTTTCTTTATAAATTACCCAGTCTCAGGTACATCTTTATCAGCAGCATGAAAATGAACTAATACACAGTAAGTGCTATAAACTTGCCTACATCAGAAATAGAAAGATTTTAAATAAACAACCTAACAGTGCATCTCAAGGAACTAGAAAAGCAAGAATAAACCAAAGCTAAAATTAGCAGAAGGAAAGATATAATAAAGATCAAAGCAGAAATAAACAAAATTGAGACTAAAAAATAACATAAATGATCAATGAAACAATAAGCTTGTACTTCAAAAAGATAAACAAAATCAATAAACCATTAGCTAAACTAAGAAAAAAACCGAAGACTGGGTGTGGCGGCTCATGTCTGTAATCCCAGCACTTTGGGAGGCCAAGGCGGATGGATCGCCCAAGGTCAGGAGTTTGAGACCAGCTTGGCCAACATGGTGAAACCTGTCTCTACTAAAAAAACAAAAAAATTAGCTGGGCATAGTGGTGTGCACCTGTAATACCAGCTACTCAGGAGGCTGAGGCAGGAGAATTGCTTGAACCTGGGAGGCAGAGGTTGCAGTGAGCTGAGATTGTGCCATTGCACTCCAGCCTGGGCAACAAGAGTGAAACTGTCTCAAAAAAAGAAAGAAAGAAAGAAACCCAAATAAATAAAATAAGAAATGCAAAAAGATTTTACAAGGGATATCATAGAAATACAAAGGATTATTAGAAACTACTATGAACAACTATAGGCCAATAAATTCAAAAACCTACAGGAAATGGATAAATTCCTAGATGCATACAACCTACTAAGATTGAAACAAGAAGTAACTAAAAATCCTGAAAAGACCAATAACAAGTACTGAGATTGAATCTGTAGTAAAGTCTTCCAATAAAGCAAAGTCCAGGACCAGATGGCTTCACCACTGAATTTTTCTGAACCTTTAAAGAAGAATTTATAATAACTATTCTCAAACTATTCAAAAAAATTGAAGCAGAGGAAATTCTTTCTAACTCATTCTATGAGACCAGCATAATCCTGATACCAAAACCAGATAAGAACACAATAAAAAAGGAAAACTACAGGCCAATATCCCTAATGAACACAGACACAAAAAACATTCAACAAAATACCAACTAATTGAATCAAACAACACATCAAAAACAACACATCCCCATGATCAAGTTGAATTTATCCCAAGAATACAAGGAGGCTTCAAAATGTGCAAATCAATAAATGTCACATCACATCTGTAGAATGAAGGGCAAAAAACATGTGATCATCTCAATAGATGCAGAAAAAACTTTTGATAAAAAACTTTTCATAATAAAAAAATCCTCTTAGTAAGTTAAGTATAGAAGGAAAGTACCTCAAGTAATAAAGGCCATATATGATAAATCCACAGCTAACATCTTATTGAATAGGGAACAGCTGAAAGTTTTTTCTCTAAGAACTATAGCAAAACAAGAACATCCATTCTCACCACTCTTATTTAATGTAATACAGGGAGGCCTAGCCAAAGTAATTAGGCAGGGGAAAGAAATAACGGTCATTCAAATTAGAAAGGAGGAAATCACATTGTCCCTGTTTGCAGAGAGCATGATCTGATATAGAAAAACCTGCAGACTCTACAAAAAACAAAAAAACAAAACAAAACCAAAAAAACTTAAAAACGGGAAGTTGCCTTGTTTGATCGCTCTGAGTGTTTATTAAAAGAAACCAGACCTCCATCACAGATGGATGCCTTAATAGACACAGTGAAATTATTCCTGTTTTTGGTGTTCAGATAATTCTATAGTATAGCAATGTAGTTAGTTCTAGTGTTTCATAAAATACATTCTTAATCTTTATTTTCCAAAAGATACAGTCCCTTCAGACTCCTCATTTGGGTGAATAACATAATTCAATCTGTTAAACAGAAGACATCAACCAAAGACATTGTAAAATTCTCACAATTATAAAAGTATTGAAATAGCCAGGCAGGGTGGCTCACACTGGTAATCCCAGCACTTTGGGTGGCCAAGGCAGGCAGATCACGAGGTCAGGAGATCAATACCATCCTGGCTAATATGGTCAAACCCTGTCTCTACTAAAAATACAAAAAATTAGTCAGGCATGGTGCCGGGTACCTGTAGTCCCAGCTACTTGGGAGGCTGAGGCAGGTAAATCGCTTGAACCCGGGAGGTGGAGGTTGCAGTGAACTGAGATCATACCACTGCATGCCAGCCTGGGTGACAGAGCAAGACTCTGTCTCAAAAAAAAAAAAAAAAAAAGTATTGAAATAACATTTTGTAGTTATTTCTGGGATAATTTTTCTCAATTCCAAAATTTTATTATTTTCCCTTAAAACATTTTCTACTTTGTCCTAATAAAATCTGAATTTGTTCTTTTCAGAATCTGATTAAGCAAATGAAGATCATAATTACCCTATATGGCAATTTTGTATGAATTAGAAAAAGGTACTTCCTCTGGTAGACAGCAATCTGGGCTTACAGCCTTGCTGAGCAGAGGGCACATTTGCACACAGAAAAGGATATCACCTCTCTGTGCTGATGCTAACTAACACTAGGGCATGTAACTTGAAGAGGAAAGCTTGGGCTAATTCAAACTCCCACTTATCCTGTCCATTATTCTGGTATGTAATTTGTGAAATGGAAGGTGAGGTGAAACCATGAAAAGAGTCATTTAGGTCAGATCGAATTATGAAAAATATAGCATAAATTTTTTTTCTGTTTTAAAATTAAAATAGTAAAATTAAAAATATAAAAAGTACAATGAAGAAAATAACAATCTTTCATATTATGACCACCTAGAATTAATCATATCTTGTCACATTTATTTGCTTTGTTTTCTCAAAAATTATCTTATTACTTTTGTTTTATTCATTATTTTAATCAACATATAATAATTGTACATCTTTATGGGGTACAGTGTGTTATTTTGATATATGTAAACCATATGTAAGAATCAAATCAAGGTAATTAGTGTATTTTACATCTGGAGATGCAATCTTACTAGTTGCCCGGGCTGGTCTCAAACTCCTGAACTCAAGCAATGCTCCCAGATCAGTCTCCCAAAGTGTTGGGATTAAGGATGTCAGCCACTATGCCCAGTGTAATTAGTACATCTATCACCTCAAACATTTATTGGTTCTTTGTGTTGGGAACATTCAAAACCCTCTCTTCTAGCTGTTTGAAATGTACAATAAAGTACTGTTAACCATAATAACCCTACAGAGCTGTAGAACACTAGAGCTCTCATGTAGCTGTAATTTTATATCTGTTAACTGACCTCTCTCTATTCCTCCTCCTCCCCTGTCTTATTACGTTTGTATAAAAGTCATGCTCATTATGAAGAACTAAAATGATAGAAAAAATATGCAAATTAAGGGTCCCACCAAATTCTGCCACACAAAAATTACAACAGTTAACATTGGGGAACATTATTTTAGATATCTTCCTATACACATATTTATGGAAAGATAGAAATAATTTTATCATAGATGCAGAAAAGGCTTTTGACAAAATTCAACAGCCCTTCATGCTAAAAAC
>NW_012103954.1:103624-108565 GCF_000951045.1 Mandrillus leucophaeus
AAAAAAAAATAAATAAAACAAAAAAAAAGAAATAATTTTATCATGCAAAATCATATTATAGGTGTGATTTTTAAAATAAAAATGACTCAAAAATAATAAATAACAAAACAATTTTTAATTTTTGGCAGTCTCTATTAATTTCCTGCTTTGGAAGAGAAGAACACCAGTACTCTCATTTCTTTCCATCTCCTTTTCTCCACCTACCTCCAAATACTTATTAATGACTTTATGCATCATAGATTTAGAATATTAGAATTCTCTCTGCAGCTATAATTTATGTCATGGTTCACTATTGGTTAGTTCTACAGATAGATTCAGGAGTCACCACCAGTCCTTTCACTGCAGCTTCTCCTTTCCTGAGTTCTTTATTCTGATTCACCTTTTGATTGGCTGGATTTTTTTAAGGAGGCTCATGAGGACTATATTCCTGAATATCTTTATTACAGTTTCATCTGGTGACCATTTTTCTTGAACTACATCGTAACATCTTAATTGGGTATAATAGTCTTGGGCCACATTGTCTTTTCTCAGCACGTTGCTTTCTTGTCTTTTGATTGAATGTCCCACTTGGGAAGTCTCTGTCATGTCTTATTTAGCACCTTGTCAATGATGTGTACTGTCGTTCTAGATATAGATGAAATATTTTCTGTCACTGAAGTTCAATAACTTGAATAGGATGTATTTTGGTGTTGAGCATTCTGTATTAACTATCCCTCAAAGAGCATATACGTTTTAAAATTATAGATTAAATTATTCATTTCAGGAAAATTCTACTATATTATAAACATCTTCCCTCTTTCCTTCACTGATTTTTTAACTTTAGGGATGCCAATTATTTTTATGTTGGACCATCCTTGTCTTTCTTCCTTTCTTTCTTTCTTTCTTTCTTTCTTTCTTTCTTTCTTTCTTTCTTTCTTTCTTTCTTTCTTTCTTTCTTTCTCTTTCTTTCTTTCTGTCTTTCTTTCTGATTTGATCTTCTCTTTTCAAAAATAGTCATTGTGATTATTTCAAAATTTTTATTTTGGTCAATAATTAGATTTTCAGCAGTCTCTATTGTGATCTTTTCTGTTTCTAACTTACTTATTAGTTGGATATTGGTATTGTTTTGAACCTTGGTGTATCTCTTAGGACTCAAACTTCATTTTATTCAGTTGTTTCATCATCTTACCATTGATCATTTGTTCATGGATATTATGTTTTTGTTAAGTTATTCTACAATACAGAGAATATTCTGAGTTACATTTTATTTCACTCAAACTTTTTGTGTTTTTATGCCGTCTCTCTGCTACTCCTTTTTTCCTTCTCGTTCTCCACCCTGTCTTCTCTTCCTTTTTCTCCCTCTCCTCTGGTTTCCTGTCACCCTCTTCTCTCTTCCTCTTTCTCTTCATCCTCCTCTTTCTTTATCTTTTCCTTATCTTCCTTCTTCACTTCCTTTTTCCTCTGCTATATGTTTACATGGTTTTTCTGCTGTGTCTTCTCATCCTGCACATGTTTGGGTGCCTCCAGACATGTTATTTCTCCTGATAAAGTGTGAGTAATATCTCTTTCTGTTGTATCTATCACCAGCTTTTTCCTTGGTGAGTAACTTTCCTCCCTGAGCGAGAAGTAGTCACTTTGTATTTTTTCCATATTTTTGTAGCCTGAGGGAATAAAAGTGTATTATGCGGTTGTATAAAAGTGTATGATTGAGAAAGGCTTAGTGAAGCAGTTGCAGTTAATATTAGAATAACTGGGCTCTGCCTTTTCTTCCTATGCCAGAGTTTATTCAGTCTAGATAGATGAAGAATACTATCCCATGGAGAGATAGCCTTGCACTTCAATTTCCTCAATTTAGTATATAGACCTGAAGCCTTATTTTTATTACATTGTTAGTCCTGTTATTTAGTTTCTTAACTTTATATTTTTCTCTCCAACAACGGTCTTTTTTTAAATTTTTTAACCAGAGAATAACAAGATAAGGCTATTTCTGGATTTATTTATTCCTATATTTGAGGTATAAGTGACAAATCTCAGGATTTTGTGACTTTACCAAAATAATTTTGGAGAATGGTGGTGAAGTTATTATATTCCATTTCTTTTGTTATTCCTAGTTTTGGAAGCTTGTTGCTGTTGTTTTTTCTTAATAGTTGTTCTTGGAATTTTTATCCCCCTCACCCCAACCCATTTTGTTAAGCATTGTGAGAGATAAATTCTGTAAAGTTTTGCTTTCCATTTTAAACTCAGAACCATATTGTGTTTTCAATAAGAACAATTTCTTTCTGGAGTAATTCCTCAGTACATTTTCATAATTTTTTAATGGACTCCAAATGTTGGAATGGGCCTTAGGGATAATTTTATTGATATTGTTCTATCCATATGCCCAGCTGACTTCCTCACTGAAACTCTCATAGGCCTCTTAGACCTAATGTCTATGAAGAAACTTTTGGCTCCTCCCTGGTCCCATTGATCTGCTCCTTACCTAGTCTTTTTCCATGTCACTAAACGGTACCACCATTTCTCCTGTTGCTCAAGCCAGCAACTTTGATCATATTTGACTTTTCTTTCTGTTACATCACACATCCAATCTATAAGCAATCCCTAATAGCTCTGCTTTTCAAATATAATCTAATTTAGATAATCTCTCACTCTCTATTTCCTGTTCACCTTGATTACTATAGCAGCTTCCTAACTAGTTTTACTGTTTCCTCTCATTCTATACACCATCGTCACACAGTGACAACAGTAATCCTTTTAAAATATAAATAGAATTTACTCCTTGTTCAAAAAACACCACAAGATTCCCACTAGCCTGAAGCAAAATCACAAATCCTGCAAGGTCATTATCTGGCCCTGGCTGCCTCTCAATCCTGTACCATTTTTCCTGTGTTTGCCAAGCTCCAGTCCTGTTGTCTTCATTTCTGATGCCTCAACATGCTTTTTGCCTGGGGGCTTAGCACTTGTTACCTCTCCGACTTCTAAACCTTTCTTTTGTGTATTTTCATGGCTCATACCTTTACTTTATTAAAGTTACTTCCCAAATACCACCTCTGCAGAGAGGTCTTTTACTCCACTCACTGTCTCCTCAACCTGCTTTACTTTTCTTCAGAGGAGTGTCACTATCTGATATTTTAAAAATATATTTATCTATTGGTTATCTGCCTCCTCTTCTAGAGTATAAGTTCCCCAGGGCAGAGTCTATTTTGTATGCTTCTGTTTCCCCAAAGCTGAAGACAATGATTGACACATTGTTGACATACAGTAATTTTTTAAAGTAAATGAATGAATTACTATATGATTCTGTTTTCACTTGAATCATATTTCTATGAATGGTGACAAAAGAGCCAATTCATTCAATTCTATTATTGATGCTGCTGGTATGTTCTATTTTCATGAATGTGTCAGTAGAAAACGACATGGTCCTTGTATGTCTCTGAAAAATATCGAACACTTCACTTTGAGAAACTATATTCTCTCCATTATTCCTACTAATGGATTCACTTAGGTAAAAACACTGACCTACAGCTTGAAGACATTCAAGCAGAGAGTAAACTCCCCCTTCCTCAGCCCTTTGTTCTGTTCAAGTCTTCCACGGATTGGACAAGGCCCAACACTATGAGAGAGGGCAATCTGATTTATTCAATTGAACAACTTGCATATTCATCTTATCCACAAGCATCTCCACAGACACACCCAGAAATGATTTCTAACAAAGCGACTCAACACCCTGTGGCCCAGTCAAGTTAATGCATAAAACTAAACAGTGTAGCCCCTTTTCATAGTCTTCTGCCCAGAAATATTAGGTTCCTATTGGACTTTTAGCCACCAGCTCCAAGACTGGAGACTGCTGCTGTTGGGGAAAAAGAAAAAGAGAAAACCATCTTTATGTAGGTCCTCTCCAAGTTGACTCACCTTCAAAATCTTTCCATTTTATTTTTCAGAATCCTCAGGTGGTTATCTTTTTTTCCAAATTTGTCCAGAGTTTTTAGTTGTAATCAGCGAGAAAGATGGACTGTATTGGGCTTCCCCCACCACATGGAAATTGGAGCCAAATTACCAAATTAAAAAAAATCTGGTAACTTTTATGTAACCTGTCTTTCCTATTGGACTAAAAGGGGATCATATTCATTTTCTAGTATATCTCTTATGTGTAGGATACCTTATATCCTCAAAAACATATAAATACGTAAGTAAACCTGGAAAATTTTCTAGCACAATATTTAAAAATTGAGAGCTACTGACACTTGGAATTCTCCCAGAATGTCAAACATTTCCCACCTTCAATTTATATGTTTGTCTTAGTAATTTCTAGGCATACTGAAGTTTTTTTTATTAAGAATTCTAGCAGTAATTTTTAGATAATGAAGCCTCCACAAACATAAACCAGCCATTCATTGGCAGCTGATGAGTGGGCCATTGTGTTCCATCATATTGAAATTCAATCAGACACGAATTGGGGGTTTCCCTGAATAGATGAATCAGAAACATTTTGTGCATTTTGCTATTAAACGGATGACACATTTAAGGCAAATAGATTTCTCAATTTCATATCCAATGTTTACGTTCTCTTTAGTAAGAATGAAACAGTTCTACAGATCTAGACAGACTCACCGGACACAACTCCATGCAAGAATTTGAGTGGGTGATGGGCTCCTGTGGAGAATGAGAGAGGAGTCGCGCCAGTAACAGAGACCTGTTCAGCTTTGGGTAAATTCTCTCCAAGGCCCTGGATTTTTTGGAGGTAGTATCACAAATAAAACTGTTTCTTTTTTCAAGGGGAAAAAATTATAGGTTGAGGGAGGGCAGGCAAAAATGTAGTGGTTTCAACTCTGTGAACATACTAAGAGCCATTGGATTGTATACTTTACATTGGTAAATTGCATAATATGTAAATTATATCTCAATAAAGCTGCTTCTATATATATTATATAAATATATGTATAAACATAGTGATATATTATATAT
>NW_012103954.1:108615-143533 GCF_000951045.1 Mandrillus leucophaeus
CTGACCCCAGCAGGAAGGGAGAGGCCAAATCTGGGTTGCCACAATGGTGCTCTGCTTTTGTGGCTATGAAAGTCTACTGCAGAAATAATCAATCCGCCAAAACCATATGTTGAGAATTTGAGGATGCTTCAGAAGCCATTTTACAGATAAAATTGTCCTATGTTTTTTCCCAAGGTGATTCTTCACAGTGTCATAATAATGCCGTGACTCAATTAGTAAAGCTATGAGAGGTGTGAACTGCGAGTAACGTGCCGTCAGCCTAAGTAGCTGCTGGTATCACAGCAGTGCCCAACAATTGGGAATGCAGACTAAGAAAAGACAGATTTCTTTCATCAACAACTTTCCATTTGTATTGTATTCATAGAATGAATCTGGCACGATTCAAATTTATATGGAAATTGATTCCTTTTCTACTGGGATTTTCTTTATTTGTAAAAATCGAATTCTTGATGTTTTGCACAAATACAAGGGTGTAGGCAGATATCAAAATGTAAATGACTATGTTTTTGTTTTGAGTGTGTGAGTACAACATTTATACCTGAATATAGACATTCAAAATAAATTGCTAGAGACTTGAATCAGACCAAATTCAGAACCAAAATAGGTATAAATGGCACTCACTATTGTATAAACTTTGAATTGAAATCATCAGTTTGCCATAGTGTCACACATAATTGTGTGGTCTTTGAGTTCAAATCTCAGTTCCCTCATTAACTGCACCGTATGATTCCGGGAAGCTACCCCACCTCTCTCCACCTTTGGTTTTCTCATCTATAAACTGAGTTAATAGATTGTTCAGAGAATAAATAAGAAATTTATATAAAGTACAGTGTAAATATTCAGTAAATTGTTCTTGCGATTTTTTTTTTTCAAATTATTGTTACTAGAAACTGGACAAAATAAAAATATACATAACATAATTAATTAGTGTAAGTCAGAATAGAAATGATCTGTCCAGTTCTTCAAAACCAACCTCACCAGGCTGATAGTTCATTTGATTCAAGTCCCTGAGTTCACAGTGTTACCAAACCGAACTGGTTCCATTTGCCCACATGTAGTAGAAAGCCAAATACTGAAGCACTGGAGTTTTGCAGCAAGAAGGGATTTTACCAAGCAGCTGAGCAAGGACACAGGAGTTGGGCTCAAGTGTGTCTCCTGAGTCAGCGGTTGGGGCAGGTTGTATGGTCAGAGGGTAGTGAGGCATCATCTGATTGGGTCTTGCAATGAGTGGTGCTGGGAAGTGTGGTCTGACTGGATCCTGCCATGGCTTATGCGAGGGTTCAACCTGATTGGATCCTGGATCCCACCATATTGTGTCCACTTCTTAATTCAGTCCCTGCTCCTTAGCCCAACCACCGAGGTTACGCCCATGTTGCACACTTGGTTTATCTGGGCGTGCTCAGGTTATGTGACCTTCAACTTGGGGGTCTGTGGAAACTGAAAAATAATTCAAAACTTAGTCACATAAAAGTTGAACCAGATTGGTTTAGTTACAACAGACCCAGCCAGCAACTCCCTTTGAAGGCTCCCTGGCTCTCTCCTGTTTCCACTTCAAACCCTCCCAGTTCATTGTTCTCTTTTTCCCCCTTTTTTCACATCTGTAACTTTTTAACACATTGATTACTTTATCTGCAAACAATTCTGTCTTTCCTCAGGAATCATATTCACAAGTCTCAGGGCCCTTTTGGAAAGATCCTTTCTGGTTTTCCTACATGGTGTTTTGGTGGCACAACTCCTTAAAACACAGTATTTGGAGTTTTCCCCACCTCAGAGAGTGGTTTGAATAAAGAAAACTTGGTAGATTTCTAGGAGGACAAATAAAACAGCCTTGAGGCAAGTTGTAATCTGTAACTATCAATCTTTTCTTTTTCTTTTTCTTTTTGAGACAAGGTCTTGCTCCCTCACTCAGACTGGAGTGCAGTGGCTCAGTCATAGCTCACTGCAGCTTTGAACTCTTAGGCTCAAGCGATCCTCCCACCTCAGACTGCCGAGTAGCTGGGACTACAGGTGCACATCACCACGGAGCTAATTTTTTTTTTTTAACTTCTTGTGGAGAAAGGGTCTCACTATGCTGCCCAGGCTGTTCTCAAACTCCTGAGCTCAAGTGATCCTCTTGCCTTGCTTCCCCAAAGTGTTCGGGTCATAGGCATTCGCCACTCTACCTGGCCATGAGTCTTCTTCATCAGAGATATTTTGCGTGGTTTATTCCTCTCATTGATGTCTTTCTTTGTATTACATTTGAGTGTAGGAGGGCTAAATTTAATTCTAAGTTTATTATGCAGAATATTTGGTAAATATGAAGGTCCCTAGTAATTTACTTTAGAGAATTAGTTTTTAAATTTACAAATTTCGGGCAGCAATCCAATCTCATTTTTTATTTAGTTCATTTTCATATTTGGAACTCTTTCTCTGTTTGAATCAAGTGAAAATACACATTTCCAGAATTTCTGTTTATACTTTTTACGTACAATGTTAAGCCACTGGAACAGCATTTGTGCCGATTATGCCTTACAACGAAATAAGGAGAGAAGAGTTTATTAGCTTTTGATTACATGGAAAACTATATTTTGAATAATCACATAATGATTTTAACATTTCCAGGAGCATTCAGAAATCTATCTCGACATCTATTTTTGAGAGTCACAGAAAGCTTGAAAATAGGTGTAATAATCTGTCTCTTGCCTGCAGGCAAGATTATACCCACATTATCCCCAGCAAGTAGTTGTGGCGCTATGGAAATTTTTTTAAACTGCTTTTATATGTACTGTAAGTATTTACAACAGAAATACAAAAAAAAATAAAATAAAAGATAATCATGTTATTTTTGAAGGGCTGCTGATGAGTCTTATTTCCCCACCCTCATTGACTGGAACGAATTTTGCTCATTTTGGTTTTTTTTCTTTCATACTCTCCTCCTCCTTACGGATCTGATTATTTTTTCCCAAGGAAACTAATGATTCAGGAAAAGGAGTGACAGTTTGAGGGCAGTTAGACGTCAGTGATGTAGTGGGAGGGCCGTGGTGCCGGCACAGGGAGAACTTTTGTGGTCCCTACAGTTCCAAAGACTGCTGCTTCCCAGGAGAGTCCATCCGTCCCTGCCGCCCACAAGAATCAGGGTTGCTGATCGACAACTGATTAGCGAAGCTTTTCTAGGTCCTTCAGGTTGGGTGCTTTGAAATGGAAGCCAAGTGTACCTGCCCAGAACCAAATTCTGTACCAGCCTGTCCCAAACCGCAGTTCTTTGGAGGAGGAGAGGGCTGTGCAGGGGTGGAGTGAAGACAGACAGTTTTCTGAAGGTTTTCCAGCCCGAGGGTTGTGAGGAGTGAGAAGTGGGAAGCCTGGTTTGCTGAGAATTTCAGTTTAGTCGAGCAAATGAATGAGGTGGATTTGGTGCTTATGCTGCTACAAATTTAAAAACCACTAAGTTCTTACAAGTATCACAGAATATTCTTGGCTTTCAAATTCTTAACCAGCAGCTCATTTTAATGATAATAAGGTAGGATGAGGAAGGCAAGGCTCTTCCTCCTAAAGCTTAGGCTTTGTTCGAACAATCGTTTGCCCCTTTTCCAGTTGGACCTGAGGGGTCCACACGGATTGGATTGCTTCCACCCCAAGGGAACTGCATCATCTGCAGCCTGTGGCATTCTTCGGGCCCTGTCGTGGCTTGAAACTGCTGTGCATTCATGCTTACAAACTTGCTCATACCCACCCACAGCCTTGTTGAAACACACCTTCCAGAGGCTCTGGAACCTCCCTGCTCACCTCCCCACATCATAACTAACCACCCTAACCCCTGCCCCACCTTCACCCGCTCTTCAATTTGGTCTCATGATGTCCCTGGGGACCCCGAGAACACATCACTGTCTTGTCTGTCTTCCACGCTCACCTTCCCAAGATTCTGCTTTCCTCCATTCTATCCGAGGCTGTTGAACATAGCTGGAGAACTTAACAAACTGAACCCCAAACCTTGCCTTACTGATTTGCTTCCACCTCTCAAAACCCGCAGACCTTGATCTCACTTTCCTCCATTTTTTCCTTGTACGTGTGTCATATACTCCTTCAGGATGAAGAAAATGTCTTATTCACCTTTTTATGCCTCATAATAACAGATCAACATCTAACAAATAATACATATCTGATAGATTAAATGTGTTTAAAAGTGTTTATTAAATTGAGTAACAAAGAATAATGAGAAAAATGATTTGATTATTGCTGAGAAAAAGTCTACACATGAGAGTCGTGTGAATTGCAATATCTGGTTGGATATTGTCTTATGCTATAAACTTAGTGTTTCTTAAGCATGAATCTTATCTAAACAAGCTCACTGGCCGGGCGCAGTGGCTCAAGCCTGTAATCCCAGCACTTTGGGAGGCCGAGACGGGCGGATCATGAGGTCAGGAGATCGAGACCATCCTGGCTAACACGGTGAAACCCCGTCTCTACTAAAAAATACAAAAAAACTAGCCGGGCGAGGTGGCAGGCGCCTGTAGTCCCAGCTACTCGGGAGGCTGAGGCTGGAGAATGGTGTAAACCTGGGAGGCAGAGCTTGCAGTGAGCTGAGATCTGGCCACTGCACTCCAGCCTAGGCGACAGAGCAAGACTCCATCTCAAAAAAAAAAAAAAAAAAACTCACTGTAAGGTCTGTTAGTTAAGGAATGGCATGTTGTATTTCTCTTTAAATTCCCATGTTATTTATCCAATGAGCTAAATAATTCACCAAATTCCAGAGTAAAAAGGGTCCCTAGAATTATGTCCAATAACTGACTACATCAGGGTCACCTGGGGAGGCTTACAGAATCGGCTTCTTAGGCTGTAATCAGGAACTTCTGAATCAGAATCTCAGAGGCACAGGTACACATGACTTTAGGAATTCCCAAAGTAATTCTGTTCTGCAAATAGGTTGGCAGCCATGAGTGTACTCCAGTCTTCCCAAAATGCAGATGAAAAAACCGAGAGAGGGCCAGAGAATTCAAGCGATTCTCTGAAGTGGGGGGTGTCAGTGTCCTTTCCTTGGTGTGTGGGCTTTGTTCATGTCCAATTTCTTGTGCAGAACTCGTGCCCTCAGTGTCACCTTACAGAGGCAGGGGGCTGTCTCCTGGGCCCTTGGGTTGAGTCTGTGCTGACAGTGCCTTACCTGACACTTGGCCCACTCTTCCTGTCTTAGGCTGCTTTGAAGCCTGCCCTGCATTCCTGTGAGCACAGACAGAAATGGCAGGGAGTCTACACTCCATGACACACTTCTCAACTGCTGGGAGTGGGTTGACAGAGACTGCTTCTAATCTTCAGTCTGCCAGCAGATAATTCTGAGAAGTGTTTTATATGCTCCCAGAAGGTCCTGGTGACCAATGGGTAATGCCTTCCTGGGTCAGTTTCCCTCTTTTCCATTTCACTTCCTCTGGTCTTTCATTCCTGCTCTCTGGAATAATTTTCCAGGAAACTGCATGGACAGAAGTCTTTGCCTTGGGTTCTGATTTCGAGGGAAGTCCAGATAGAGACAGTTAGGCCCTTAGGATGAGATCTGAAGCCAGAGCTGATGGCACTGAGGCCCACATTGCTAGGAAATGTCACGCATTGGCATCAGAACTACTGAGCCCTTATCTGTAGAGAATACGAATGGAAGGAGTTGTAACATGTGAACCATTGGGCTGTGTGATAGCCCTGATAGTTGGATGATTTAAGGGCAAATAATCATTAAAATAGTTTTAATGATTTTTAGTTAGTTGGCTTTTAAATGCTTTGGAAGCCTTGAGAAACCAGTGGCAGGCTTAGGATTAAGCAACCTGGTGAGAACTGTTCCTTGTGGGTTGCTGGGATGGCCCCCGGGACACAGTGTGTCCACAGCAAATGAACAGGGGCAGCAGAACTGCCTGGGCCAGATGTTGAGGGAGGGTCAGGAGGCTCAGAGAGTGGATTTCTCATGTGATGCCGGTATACTCTGCTGGGAGACCCTGGAGAACGTGTCCCCTGATAAGGCTACTGAGGATTTTCCTGAGGAACAGACACTGGTGTAACTGAGAAGTGTGGGGTGCTGAGCCCTGGAAGCTGAGGCTAGCAGTGGGAAATGCAGCCACAGAACTGGGGTCCTGGTATCAGTTGGGACGCAGGGTTCCGGAATGACAGCAGTCAGTTGTTACAAACTGCCAGGAGTAGGGTGGGCAACAGCAACACAGCCACAAGCAGCAAGAAGGAAACCCGGGGACGTGTGTGTCTGGAGCCCCGGGGGTCAGGATGGTGGCAAGTCACTCACGGTGTGGAGAGACAGGTGGACAGCAGATGCTGACTGAGGGTGTTACCTGAATTGCATAACAGAAAAAAAATCGAGTTGCTGAGATGTCTGTGTTGTGCTGTCACAACGTTACTTGGCATTGCAGAAGGTAGGAAATAAGTATCCGATCTGCCAACTTGTGGTCCAGGCTAGCAGGGTTGGAACTGAGGAGAGTAGATGGACAGGGTCTGTCCAGAGGCTCTAGAGTTTGCTGACAGATTAAACGTGGGGCAGGGTGGAAGTGGAATCAAGGATAATGCCCGTGTTTTGACTTAAGCAGTTTGGTGGACAGTGGTGCCAAGAATTCCAGGGTAGGGCAGGAAGAGGAGCCAGCAGTGGAGGAGCTAAGAGTTCTCCTTAGAACAGTCAACATCTGAGGCATCTGCAAGACACCCAAGGGGAAAGCCAGATAGGCTGTCAGGTCCAGGAGTCTAAGACTCGACAGAGACATAGACTTGGCTAAGACTGACACAGAGGTAATCATCACTGTGTGAGAATACCTGAAGAGAGAGTGTGGCTAGGGTGGACAGAGAGCCAGTGGCACACCCCTGGTGCATGCTAGTGTTTAAGTTCTGGTAGAGGAGTAGGGTCTAGCAAAGGAAGCAGAGCAGGCAGAGCCAGGGAGGCTGCAGGAAACCCAAAGGATTCTGGAATTGAGAAGTGGAGAAGAAAGTATTTGAAATGGGAGAAAATATAAAAGGACAGTGTGACCAACTGTTTTCAATCCTGCTGAGAGTTTGGATAACAGCTGAGGACAGAGGAGTAACTGGTGGCCAAGTGGAGGCCAGTGATGATGGCAAAGTGGAGGCCGGTGATGGTGTTGACAAGAGCCAGGTCAATAGAGTGGGACACAGTAGGCTTTTGAGAATGGATTGAGGAGAACCTGGTGCTACCACTCACGGTCATGGTGTGGAACAGGAAAAACATGGGGTTTCAAATGTGCAAGTCTTCATGTTCATTACAAAGAAAGATCAACCATACTTTTAAAATATTTAGCTATATTTGGTAGCTTAAAATACTTAGAACAAAAGATCCGATTCCCTAAAGAGACCAGGTGTTACAATGGAAGACCTACTTTCTAGGAAATAGAATTCTCACATGAATCCTGAGGAGTACCAGATTGAACTGTGTTTCTCTATTTCGAGAGTGAAAGTTCAGAAAGGTAGTAAAGAGTAAACAAAACAAATTGGACACAGATCTGGAGGAGAGAAAAATGGATGGCAAATCGTGAGTGTACAGGAAGAGATGGAGCTAAGGCCAAGAAGCTGTACCAAGACCACTGCGAAGGGGAGAGAAGATGTAGCCGGGTGCAGCCTGACACATTTGGCTGTATGAATGACACACTATTTGAACCTTGTAATACTTCAGTTCACTTTTTTTTTACTATTTAATTTTGAAACAAAAGTAGAAGTCATGAAATATCCTAGTGATACAGATATATATTTGTGTACATAAAATGTGTGTGTGTGCATTTTATTATTATGCATTATGCATTATGGATTATGCGTTACACACCGATCCCTTCATCACTGAAGTCTAAACACAGCTTACGTGTTGTGCCTCACCACGCACTGTTATTCACTGTGCTGCACCTACATGAATTATCACCATTACAGCTGGATGGCATGGAGAGATGAAACACAAATACTCCCTGAAGATTCCATTTTCTAAGCATGAGAACATGGAGTGGAAATAAATTAAATGTGGTCAGTGAAGTTCAAGTCTGTTCACTTGGAATAGCTTTATTTGTAGCTCCACCACTACTCACCCTTACAAGAATTTTAAGAGCAGGCAACAGTCATTGCCAATCTTACTTGTAGCCAGTCATGAACCCTTTAATGCCAAAAGATGCCTTGGAGTACTGGAAATTTTGTTAATGATATTTTGACAGGCTAAAATGTTTTACAGCTTCTAGGTAAGGATGCTCCAAGTCTTCTGCAGAATGAAAACAGGTTCTTAGCCTCAAATCAGGCTGTCTGGTTTCCATCTAACTTATCATAGACTGCCTAGAATGGGAATATTTCATCTGACCTGGCTTTCTCTGCAACGTTAATGATTATCCCAGGAGAATGTTATTTTTCCAGAGCAGATCCTGTTTCATTTTCAGTCTAGCTACATTTGGCGTCTTTGAACCATAAACTTCAAACCCATGAGAGGGAATGTTATGTTGGCTTATTGTGTGTGAAGCTGCAATTGAAGTTGAGTTCACAAGAGAGTCCACATGTAGGTTTAATTATTCCACAGCTTTGCTGGAGTACTTTTCCCTTGTGTTCCCACAACTTTTGTAGAAAATTAATGTCTACAGTAGTAACATAAAGCTAGAAAATCTATCACATTTGACCTCTATGTTTTCATCTGTTTGAGTAAAATTCTGTCTTTGGTAAATAAAAACATAATTTGAATTACCAAAATCCTGTTTTTATACCAGAAGTGAGGCTCAGCTAACATGTAAGTGCTAATTCCCCTTATCAAAGGAAAATACAACAGTGAGAACACTCGTAAACTGATGAATTAAAATGTTTTTTTTGTGTGGTTCTTCTCTGTTGTGAACGTTAGCTGTCTCTGTTTTTCTAAATAAGTGGATGTAGTGAATGCATTCAGCCACCTACCTTAGGCTTCTCCAGATTTGCATGGAAACAATGCATGAATACACAAGATGAAGACACCCTGTAACGTGATCGTGAGCTATGATTTATCATATAAAGAAAATATGTGACGTGAGTAGATATTGAATCTCTTGGGGAAAATGGGGTCTTGCCTCCAATTCCCACAGACAGTGTTGATGTCTTGTGGGAGCGTCGTTTGCGTGGTCACTACTTTCTCTCACACGCCAGGAACAAAGAGCAGCCGAGGATTTGGGATCCAGCAGCCAGAGCCTCAGAATCTTGGGGCTGGCTATTCAAATTTTTCCGTTTCTGTCTTTGAGAAGTCAAGTGAGTTACAGGATTATGTGCAACTTTCCAATTTATCTCTGTCTGGCAGCTGGAAAGTCCATGCTTCCTGGAATTTGCTGAACAGAATGATCTGAAGCCACCTAACTTTCTGCTTGAATATGTTCACTACTTTACAGCAAGTTCAAAATTGACCTTTCTCTTGGGAAGAAAGAGTAGCATCCGGCTAATTGCAGAGTTGTTTTGAGTATGTGTCATGCAGCATGTAGTAAACACCACCACAGAGATGACAGGATCACACAAAGCCAAAATAAACCCTTTCTTTGAGCCACCGGAACCAAAATTGTCTGAATTCATTCCCTAAAATATAATATGTGCTTTGAACAGAGTTTGACTGAAAATGGCCTAAATACATCCCAGATTTGTATAGAAATTAGAATGGTGTAGAATTTTTTTCTGAAATGAGTAATTTCCCCATCTGCACCCTGGTGATAAGCATGTTACTTGCCTCTTGGGATTATTGTGAGAATTAGATGAGAGGAGACAAGCTGCTCCATGCAGCAGGCTGTTGAGTCCCAACCTGAAAACAGAGACAGGCGCATATCTGAACATTGCCTTTTGAATAAGTTGAACTTCTTGAAACAAACTGGTGATCAGTAAGTGCTTTCACTTGAACAGAACTCATTTAATATGAAACAAATTTCAGTGAAAGTAAGAACTCTTGAGTAGAGTTTCCAGAGTTCTGAACTGAACATAGAATGCCTAGATTTTTTCTTAATAATTGTTTCTTATCTATTTTTCATTTATACATGTTTGAATTGTTATTGATTTCTTTTTACATTTATTTTTTAATTTTAATGACAAAGTATAATTGTGTATATTTATGGAGTACAATGGATGTTATGATAATGTACACAATGTAGAATGACTACATCAAGCTGATTAACATATCTATCACCTCATATACTTATTTTTGTGGTGAGAACATTTGAAATTTACTCTATTAGGAATTTTGAAATATACAATACATTATTATTAACTGGGGTCACCATACTGTGCAGTAGATCTCAAAAACTGATCCCTCTTGTGTAACTGAAACTTGACAACTTTGACCAACATCTCCTCAACTCGCACCCTAGCCCCAGGTAAACATCACTCTGTTCTCTGCTTCTGAGTTTGACTGTTTTGGACTCCACATATAAGTGAGATTATGAAGTATTTGTCTTTCTGTGACTGGCTTATTTTACTTAGTGTATGTCCTGCAGGCTTGTCCATGTTACTGCATGTGATGGAATTTCCTTCCTTTTTAAGGCTAGACAGTATTCCATTATGCGTATATACCACTTTTTCTCTATCCATTCATCTGTTGATGGACACAGGTTAATTCCATATCTTGGCTATTGTGAATAGTGCTGCAATGAACATGAGAGTGCAGCCATCTCTTCAACATATTGATTTCAATCCCTTTGACTATATGACCAGATGTGGAATTGCTGGATCACATGGTATTTCTATTTTTGTTTTTCTAAGGAAGCTTTATACAGTTTTTCATAATGGCTATACTAACTTCCACCTGTAACATGCGAGAGTTCCCCTTTCTCCACATCCTCGCCAAGACTTATCTTTTGTCTTTTCGATAATAGCCATTCTAACAGGTATGATGTACTCTCTTATTGTAGTTTTAATTTGCATCTCTCTAATGATTAGCGATTTTTTCATATACCTGTTGGCAATTTTTATACTTCTTATTCTTTGCCCATTTTTAAGTTTCTGTTTTGGTATAGATTCACAGGAAGTTGCAAAGATAGTACAGAGAGGTCCTGTGTACCATAGTACCATATCAAAACCAGAAGAATGGTTCTTGGTGCAATGTTTGTGTATAAACCTCCGTTGGGTTTGCATTCATAATCATAGCTTGAAGATACCACGTCTACTTGGTTGGCCACAGAAGTAGGTAAAAATTTAACTGCCCCCCAAAAAATATCTCTGTAATCTCATTTGAATCACTTTGAAATCTATGAGTCAGGTCATGATCAAAACAGGACTTTTACCAGTCCTCTGAAAATTTTTTTGTAGTTTTTATCAAGCTTGTGGAATAAGCCAATTCCAGCCAAAAGTTATTGTGCCAAAGTTAGAATATTTGAAACTAAAACTTAATTTGTAACATTAAAAAATAGAAAATTACTTGAATATTCAGCAATAGTTAGTTTGGTAAATGATTTTTACAAACAGATTGAACTATTATGCAGTCATTTAAAATGACAGTATAGGAAGTCTTTATTGACACAGAAAGATGTTCACAGTGTGTCATTACATGAAAAAGCTTATAAGGCAATATATTCAGTATCTATTGAAAACAATGGAAAGATTACGAACTAACTTGTTAGAACTGTTTTATCAGTTTATTTTCATTTTATTAATATCTTTTCTTCTGTAGTCAGCTATATTGTTTTATAATTTGCATGCAATAACATCTCCTTATTTTAAGTGTGTAGTTCAGTTAGTTTTGAAAAATGTGTGCAGTCATGTAAACACTAGCATAATCAAGATAGTTCAAGAGAACATTTCCATCACCCTCCAAAATTTCCCCTTTCTTACCACCGGCCACGGGCAACCGCCCATCTGCTTTCTGCCACTATATTTTGGGTTTTCTAGAATTTCACACAAAATGAAATCACACAGTACATAGTCATTGTGTTGCGTTTTTCTTCTTCCTGTTCTTCAGCAGTTCTGAGCATCATTCATAGTGTCATGTGTGTCAGTAGTCCATTCTTTTTTATTGCTGTGTCATTTGCCATTGTGTAAATATACCACAATCTCTTCATTCATTTCCCAACTGAAAGGCAGTTACCTGTGTCCAGGTTTGACTATTATTTTTAAAAGTTGCTATGAACATTTGTATATAAGACTTTGCATACACCTGGAGTAGAACTGCTGGGTTAAACGATAGCTATACACTTAACTTTATAACAGCATGCTACACTGATTTTCAAAGTGGCTGTAACATTCTGCATCCCACCAGCAATGAGAGTTTCCATTTCCCCACATCCTCTTCAACAATTAGTTTAACACTTTTTTGTGTAGCCATCCTGGCCGTTATGTAATAGCATCACATTATTTTTCACTTGCATTTTCCGAAGGACTAAGGATGTTGAACATTTTCTCAAGTGGTTTATTCTTTATTGTCAATGTTGTATCTTCTATTGGTCACGTGTCTGTTCAAATTTTTGGCCTATTATTTTAAAATCGGATTGTACATCTTATTATTGGCTTTTGGGTGTCATTGACATAGTCTGGATACAAGTCCTTTATGAAATACACTTTCCTTCCAGCCTGAACTTTGACTTTTTAGGGTTTTTAAATAGGGTTTTCAGAATAGGAGTTTGAATTTTGAAAAATCCCAATGTTATCAATTATTGCTGTTATCCATATTTTTGGTCTCATATCTGGTTCATGTTTGCCTAGCCCAAGGTTATAAAGATTTTCTCCTACATTTTCTTCCTGAAATTTAAAAATTTTTTCCTGTAATTTTTTTTACATTTTCTGTTTATGTCTGTGATGCATTGTCAGTTAGTTATCTTTGTGTTTTGTTTGGTTGGTTGGTTTTTGGTTTTGGTTTTTTTGAGACGAAGTCCCTCTCTGTCACCAGGCTGGAGTACTGTGGTGTGATCTTGGCTCACTGAAACCTTCTCCTCCCCATTTCAAGCGATTCTCCTGTCTCAGCCTCCCGAGTAGCTGGGATTACAGGTGTGCACCACTGCACCCGGCCAATTTTTGTACTTTTAGTAGAGACAGGGTTTCATCATGTTAGCCAGTCTGGTCTCAAACTCCTGACATCAATTGATCCAACCGCCTCAGCCTCCCAAAATGCTAGGATTACAGGCATGAGCCACCATGCCTGACCAACTAGTCATCTTTGTATATGGTCTGAGGGTGAGGGTCACTGTGCTTTTTATCCATGTAGATGTTCAATTGTTCCAGTAACATGTACTGAGAAGTCTGTCCTTTCTCCATTAAACTACCTTAGCTTCTTTGTCAAAAATAAATTATATTTGTTTATAGCTGGTCTGTAGTTCCGTTGGTCTGTATCTCTGTCCTTACACTAAATCCCATGGTTTTGATTAGTGTAGTTTTATTATACCTTTTTAAATAATGTATTGTAAGTCTTCCAAGTTTGTACTTTACCAAAATTGTTTTGGCTATTCTACATCTTTTGAATTAGCATGCAATTTTATAATAGGCTTATAAATATGTACAATCAACGCTGTTGGAATTCTGATTGAGGTTTTGTTGAATCTTTAGATCAATTTGAGCACAATTGACCTTGTGACAGTAAGTCTTCCAATGTATTGACATGGTATCTCTCTTCATTTATTTAGATCTTTAAATTATCTTGGTAATATCTGCTAATTTGGTATACAGATATTGTAATACTTTCTTCAATCCATCCTTGAGTATTTCATATTTTATGATACTATTGTAAGCTGTATTATTAATGTAATTTTCATTTCCAGTGTTTATTGATAGTATGTAGAAATACAAATGGTTTTTGCATTTTGATCTTGTATCCTGAGACATTGCTAAACTCACTTTTAAAGTCCAGTAACTCAAAATAGATTCTTTAAGATATATTATGTAGACAATTCTTTTGTCTGTGGAAAAAAAGGGAGTTTGGTCAATTTCTTTTCAATCTCCAAGGATGTTATTTCTTTTTTTTCCCTTATCGCACTGGATAGGACCCCAATTACAATGTTAAATAGAAGTGGTGAGATCGTATATCCTTGCCTTGCTCCTAATCTTAGAGGAAGGCAATCAACCTTTTACTATTCAAAGAATGTTAACTGTAGGTATTTTGGAAATTTCCTTCTATTTCTAGTCAGCTACATTTCATTGATGTTGAATTTTGTCAAAAATGTTTTCTGCATGTCTTGGATTATTTGCATGTTTTTGTCTTTCAATTTTTAGTCTCTTAATATGATGAATTATACTCATTATTTGAAGGCTAAAACAAACTTGCATATCTGGGAAAAACTCCACTCAGTCATGCTGACTTCTCCTTTTTATATACTGCTATATTCAATTTGCTAAGATTTTGTTAAGGACTTTTCTGTCTATGTTCATGAGGGATATTGGCTTTTGTAGTTTTCTTAAGATGTTTTTATCTGGTTTTGGTATCAGGATAATGCTAATCTTATAAAATAGATAGTGAAGTGTTCCTTTTTTTCTTCTTTTCTGGAAGGGTTTGTGTAAAAGTGGTGTGTTTTTTTTGTTTTGTTTTTTTTTAATGTCGGGTCAGCAGAGACTAGAGTTTTCTTTTTTTAATGTTTTACTATGAATTTAATTTTATCTAAGATAATGAGATATCAAAATTTTATACTTCTTCTTAAGTGAGCTTTAGTAATTTGTGTCTTTCAAGAAATTCATCCACTTAAATTATCAAATTTATCAGCTTCCAGAGATTTATAGCTTTTCCTTATTAATCTTTTGTATCTATAACATCTGCAGGGATATCCTCCCTGTTGTTTCTGATACTGATGATTTTTTATGTTTTCTGCTGGCGTTTCTTTAAATCAGTCTGGCTAGGGATTTATCAATTTCATTGATTATTTCAAAGAATCCAGGGTTTTCTGTTTTTAATTTTCTCTGTTGTTTTATTTCCTTTTCATTGATTTCTGCTCTCTTCTTTATTTTTTCTTCCTTCTGCTTATGTTTGGCTTGTTTTTCTAGTTTCTTATAGCTAGAATTTAGACAACTGAGTTGAGAATTTTCTTGTCTATTTGTTTATTTGTTGTTTGTTATTTAAGTTCTGTTAGATTTTGCTCCACATCTTCTGACACTTCACTGTTAAGTGCATACACATTTAGGGTGATCTGTCTTCTTAATAACTTGATCCATTTGTCATTATAAAATATCTCCCTTTATACCTGATAGTATTTTCTTTTCTGAAGCCTACTTTCAATATTAATATAGTTTATCAGTTTTTTAAAAAATTTATGTTTACATGGTACATTTCTCCCATTTTTTTATTTTAAAAAAGAGGGACAAATGTTTTCTTTTTACAGTACATTTTAAAATTTTAGTTATAGTAAGTAAAACTATTTTAGTGTGTGGTTCCACGTGTTTTGACAAATGCACTTTCACGTAGCCCTCACCAGTATCAAGATACAGAACATTTTCATTAACCTCTAAAAGTCCTCATGCTCAGTCATCACCACCTCCCCATCCCCATCCCCAGCCCCTAGCAAATAGTGATCACTTTTCTATACCTGCCAGTTTGCCTATTGTAGATATTATATAAATGGAATCATAGAGTATTTCACCTTTAGAGCCCGTTTTTTTAATTACTTAGAATGAAGCATTTGAGATTCACCCATGTTGTTGTTTATATCAATATTTCTTTAATTTTATTATAAGTAGAATTCCATCGTATTGATGCACCACAGTTTATCCATTTATCAGTTGAAAGGTATTTGCTTCCCATTTTGGATGATGATTAATAAAACCTCTGTAAATACTTGTGAGCAAGTTTTTATGTGAACCTAAGTAAACTTCACTTGGTTATTTATATGGTAGAGGAATTGCTGTGTCACATGGTAAGCATATGTTTAACTGTGTAAGAAACTACCAAGCTGTTTTCCAAAGGGGCTGTAACATTTTGCATTCTGACTAGCAATGTATGAGAGTTGCTGTTACAACTCATCCTTGTCAGTACTTGCCAATACTTGTCAGTATTGGCAGGTGTTTTGTTTGTTTGTTTGTTAATTTTAGATATTTTAATAGGTGTATATTACTATAATTTTAACTTGCACTTCCCTAACGATTAATATATGTCCTTTTTAGTGAAATGCACATTCCATTTTTTTGTTCATGTAAAAAATTAGGTTGTTTTTTACTGTTGTGTTTTAAGAATTATTTATATATTCTTAAGACATAAAAAAGTTATTAGGTATTTTACAAATAGTTTCTCCCAGCCTGCGCATTATCTTTTAATTTATTTAACTGTGTCTTTTGAAGAGCAGAAGTTTTAGATCTTGATAAAGTCGAGTTTATCAGTTTGTTCTTCTATGGCTCATGATTTTTGTGTCCTATCTAAGCAGTTTTTGCCTAACCCAAATTAAATTTGTTTTTGCTGTTTCCTTCTAGTGGTTTTGTAGTTTTAGATTTTACATTCAGAATTATGAATAATTTTGAATTAATGTCCCTATATGGTTCAAGGTATAAAGAGAAGTTTATTTTTCCTTTTTAAAAAACATATAACTAGGCCGGGCGCGGTGGCTCATGCCTGTAATCCCAGCACTTTGGAAGGCCGAGGCTGGTGGATCACGAGGTCTGGAGTTCGAGACCAGCCTGGTCAACATGGTGAAACCCCGTCTTTACAAAAACACAAAAATTAGCCAACCATGGTGGCATGTGTCTGTAATCCCAGGTACTCGGGAGGCTGAGGCGGAAGAATCTCTTGAATCCAGGAGGCGGAGGTTGCAGTGAGCTGAGATCGTGCCATTGCACTCCAGCCTGGTGACAGAGTGAGACTCCGTCTCAAATAAATAAATAAATAAACAAAGAAATAAATAAAAAAATAAAAATTTAAAAAATGACTTTTCAGTTTTTTTCAGAACCATTTGTTGAAAAAAAAATCTTTATTTCATTGAACTGCTTATGCGCCTTTAAAAAATATTTTGCCCATTCAGACGTGAATCTATTTCTGAACTGTTTATTCTCATCCGTTGGTCTGTATGTCTATAACTTTGCTGATATCACACTGTCATGATTACTATAAATCTTTCAACTGATTCTTTATTCTTATTTTTCAAAATGGTTTTGACTGTTCTAGTTCTTCTTACTTTCCATATAAATTTAGAATCAGATTATTAAGTTTTACCCAAAAAATCCTGCTGGGATTTTCTTTGTAATTCCATTGACTCTGTAGTTTAGTT
This sequence comes from Mandrillus leucophaeus, assembly GCF_000951045.1. Taxonomy (NCBI): domain Eukaryota; kingdom Metazoa; phylum Chordata; class Mammalia; order Primates; family Cercopithecidae; genus Mandrillus; species Mandrillus leucophaeus. The sequence continues at coordinate 125,706 of NW_012103954.1, forward strand.
TGGAGAAAGATGACATTTTAACAATATCAAGTTTTCCAAACTTTGAACATGGCATGTATCTCAATTTATTTAGGTCTTCTTTGATTTCTTTAATCAGTGTTTTGTAGGTTTCAGCACATAAATTTTGCAAGATTTTGTTGTATCTAAGTTTTTATGTTTTCTTATTGCTTCATGTTTAAAACTGAAGCATGTAATTTCATTTCCAAGTTTTAATTGCTAGTATTATAGAAATACAATTGATTTTTGTATATTGACCTTGTACTGTCTGACCTTGCTGAACACACTTACTAGTTTCAGGAGTATTTTTATTTATTCTTTGGAATTGCCTAAAGAGGCAGTCATGATCATACTACCTGAGCATAGAGACGGTTACTTTTTAAATCAGCTTTATTTTTCTAAAGCAGTTTTAGGTTCACAGCAAAGTTAAACAGGAGTACAGGGAGTTCAGTTTCCATAACCCCCTTCCCCCACACATGCACAGCCTCTTGCATTATCGGTGTCCACCACCAGAGTGGTACCTTTGCTACAACCAATGAACTTACACTAACACATCATTGTCACCCAAAGGCCACAGTTTACATTAGGGTTCACTCTAGTTGTTTATTCTATGGGTCTGGTTAATGTATAATGATACACATCCTCTATTACAGTATCATACAGAGTCATTTCACTGCCCTAAACATCTCAGGTACCCTGCCTGTCCATCCCACCTTCCCCTCACTCAGTGGCAGCCACTGACCTTGGTACTGTCTTCATAGCTGCCTTTTTCAGAATGTCATCTCGAATGTCATTAGAATCAACAGTATGTGGCCTTTTCAGCTTGGTTTCTTTCACTTAGTAATATGCATTTAAGGTTCCTCCATGTCCTTTCACGGCTTGATAACTTGTTTCTTTTTAGCACTGAGTAGTGTTCCACTGTCTGGAGGCACCATCATTTATGTATCCATTCACTTACTGAAGGACATCTTGGTCGCCTCCAAGCTTTCGTAATTACTAGTAAAGCTGCAGTAAACATCTGTGTGCAGATTTTTGTGTGTTTTCAACTCATTTGGGAAAATTAAAAGGAGAATGATTGCTGGATCATATGGTGAGAGTATGTTTAGTTTTGTAGGAAACCACCAAGCTGTCTTCCACAGTGACTGTGCCACTTGGCATTCCCATCAGCAATGATGAGAGTTCCTGTTGCTCCATGTCGTTGCCAGCATTTGGTGTTGTCAATATTCTGGATTTGGATCATTGTAATCGGTGTGTAGCAATACTCTGTGGTTGTTTTAATTTGCTATTCCCTAATGACATATGGTGTTGAGCATCTTTTCATATATTTATTTGACATGTGTATATCTTCTTTGGTAAGGAATTTGTTCTGGTCTTTTACCCAGTGTTTAATCAGTGTGTTAATTATAGAGATAGTTTTATTTCTCCAATTCCAAACTGTGTCTGTTTTTGTCCCCCACTCCTCCCCACCCCCCGCACACACTTTTTATATTGAACTGGCTAGGATTTCTAGTATGATGATATAATGTTGATTTTGAGTTGGAGAGGTGAGAGTGAATATCCTTTACTTGTTCTTCAACTTAGGGTGAAAGCACTTAGCCATTCAGTGTTAACTATAGTGTTGCAGGTGTTTGTAGATGCCCCTTGTTTTGTTGAGGAAGTTTCCTTCTAGCCCTACTTTGCTGTGAGATTTTTCTTCTTATTTTAAATTATGAATGGATATTGAATTTTGTCAAATGCTCTATCTGTATCTATAGGAATTCATGTGGTTTTTCTTCTTTAGTCTATTTACATAGAGAATAACTTTGATTGATTTTTGAATGTTGAATCTGTCTTGCATTCCCAGGATAAACCACCCTTGGGTATGATGTATTGTCCATCTTATATGTTGCTGGATTTGATTTGCTAGTATTTTTGACAATTTTTATGTCTGCATTAAAGAGGAATATTGAACCATGTTTTGTTTTGTTTTTTTCACTTTGGAATATCTTTGACTACTTGTTATCAATGTAATGCTGGTCTCAAAATGAGTTGGAAAATGTTTCAGTCTCCTCCACTTTTGCGGAAGAGTTTTGTAGAATTGTATTATGTCTTCTTTAAATGTTTGATGGAATTCAGTAGTGAAGCCATTTGAGCACAGAATTTTCTTTGTTGGAAAGTTTTTAACTTTGAATTCAATTTCATTTATAGATTTGGGATTTCAGATTACTTCTTTTAAAGTGTCTTTCAAATAATTTCCCCTTTCGTCTACATTTTCTAACTTGTGGAAATAAAGTTGTAGACTGCATTCCCTTTTTTTTCCCCTGTAATGACTGTAGAGGTCTTTGGTAATGTGGTTGAGGACCCTCTTCCAATACTGATAATTTGTGTCATTGAGTCATTTTCCTCCTCTTTGTCTCCCTTCTCTCTCCCTTCTCTCTCTCTCTCACTCTCTCCTTTCTCTCTCTCTCTCTCTCCCTTCTCTCTCTCTCTCTCCCCTTCTCTCCTCCTTTCTCCCCCCACCATCAATGTGGCTAGAAGTTTTTCACTTTTATTAATCTTTTAATGGATCAACATTTGCTTTTATTGATTTTTCTCTATTGTTTTCTGTTTATATTTATAATTTCTTTCCTTCTGCTCATTTAATATAGTCTCCTTTTCTAGTTTGCTATATGAAAATGTTGGGTTATTGATTTAAGACCTTTCTTCTGTTATAAATGGGCATTTAATGACCATTGTTTCCCTCTAAGCACTGCTTCAGCTGCATCCAATGATTTTGGATTTGTTTCCTTTAACACTCAGCTCAAATTTTTCTTCTGCTTCTTATTTGACCCATGGGTCATTTTATGAATCATTTAACTTCCAACCATTTGAGAATTTTCCAGAAATATTTGTTTCAGGAAACATACTTCATATGAATTCAATTTTTGGAAATTTATAACAGTTTGTTTTTGTCTCTCTTGAGTATGTTGTATGTGCTCTTGAGAAGAACATGTACTCTGATATTCTCAGACAGAGTTGTGTAAATGTCGGTTGGGCCAGCTTTGTTGATTGTGTTGTTCAGGTCTTCTGCATCCTGATTTATTTTCTGTTTATTTGTTCTGTTGATTACTGAGACAGAACCTTTAGTCTCCAACTAGAATTTTTCATGTAACTATTTTCTCCTTCAATTCTATCAGTTTTTGTTCATTTTCATATATTTTGAAGGCTTGTTAAGTACATACATTTAAATTGTTATACCTTCTTGTTGAATTAACACGCTGATTACTATTTCTCCCTTTGTATCTGTTTGAAATCTATTTATATTGGTAGAGAAACTGTAGTTTTCTTTTGATTAGTGTGTGCATGGCATATTTTTTCTGTCCTTTTACTTGTAACATACATATCTATCTCTCTATATTTAAAGTGGGTTTCTTATAAACAGCACTTAGTTGAGCCTTGCTTTTTTGTCTAATCTAAACATCACCGTCTTTCAATTGGTTTGTTTAGGCCGTTTCCTTTTAATGTAATTATTGATATGGTTGGGTTAAAATCTATCATCTGACTCATTGTTTTCTATTTGTTTTGCCCTTTGTTTACTCCGTTTTTCATTTCCATTTTGGTTTCAATTTTACTGTTTTGTTTTGTGCTTATCCCTATCAGTGCTCTACAAGTTTCTCAGATCTGTTGTTTATTTCATTATTTTTGAAAAATTCTCATCCATTATCCCTTCAAACGCTTCCTATGCCCTGTTCACTCTGTCTTCTTCTAGGATTCAAATCCGAAGTATTTCAGCCTGTTGGTGCTGTGCTGCATTATTCTGTTTCCATTCTTCATAAGCCATGTCTTTCAGTGTGACTTGACTGACTTGTTGGGGTGTTAGGGTGCAGAGACTGTGTTGGGTCTGCTAATGAGCCATCTAATGACCCTTCATCTCTGTTACTATTTTAAATTTCTATCTTTTCTTTTTGATTATTTACTATATTTTTCATCTGTGTTTAAAATTTACCCTTTTCCTAGTGCTTTAAATATACTAATGCTATTTTTAGAAATTCTTACCCAACAGTAAAACACCTGGGTCATATCTGGATCTAATTCTGTGCTTTGTTTCCTGTCATATTTTCTTGCTTTTCTCATCTCATACTTTTTGTTGGAAACCTGGACCACATGTGTGGGACACAGAAGCTAAGGCGTGTGGTGTTTATGCCTCAGGATGGATGGGCCTCTTGTGAGGCCTCTGTGCGGGGCTTGGATGCATTGGGGTCTTAGTTGAGACGGGTTTGTTTTCAGTTTTGTTTCTGTTGTTGCTATGCAGCCCTTATGCCTGATGGACTTCAGTCTTGCTAGTGCTTCCTTGGGCTTAGTGTGGCAACTGGTTGCCTGAGGGCTTTCCCTCTGAGCCTGACCCTCAGGCCCGGGTCTGTGCACTCCCTCCCCACAGTGGTAGTCGGAAGTTGCCTTTGATCCAGCGCTGGGTGGCCTGGTGGCTGTAGCTGGGCTGTCCGCTCTGCTCTCCCTCCTCACTCAGCCTCACACTCAGGCAGGCCTGAGGCTCTTTCAGTAATCCCACCCATGGCAACTGAACCCTTGGAACTGCGTGTGAGTCAGGTTCCTGCCTGTCTCCCTGCCACAGGGGATCTGTAGGAGTCAGGACTCTGCTTACTTTCCTTTCCTCCATGGCCTCTTTTCCCCCCTTTTTCCCCCAGCTGCAATAGCTCTTCCCTGCACCCTGAGGTCCTTGGGGTTAGCTTCACTTTGCAGTGGTTCTGGAGTCTTACCCCACTCATAACAATCTCAGCATCCAACCAAATATGCAAGTGTTCCCCACTCTAGGTACCTGAGGTGCTCTTCTCTCTTTGTGCAGCTCACTCCTTTCTGGACCACCAATCCTGGCAGCCTCAGTCTCCCACGTCTGATTTGTCTCTCTGGAGTTCAGTGAGACACTGGGCTCTGTGGGAGCCACTGTCTCTGCCCTGAGTCTGGAAGGCTGCCTCTGGGTAGGGGGGGATCTGAGGGTCACTGCCCTTGCTAGCCTCTCGTAGGTGTTTCAGTTCAGCACACCACTCACTCCATACATTTTGTTCAGTTTTCTAGCTGTTGATGGCAGAAGGGCATTACCACAGCAGTTAATCTTTCAAGAGTGAAGACAGAAGAAACAGATGCATGTTCTCTTTATATATAAAAGTAAATAGTTGAAAAACAAAAATCTGCAAATCTAACCTTAGTCTGCCTTCCTGAAAACATTTCCAGACTCCCCAGAGTCCAAGTTGCTAGAGGAGCATGGGAGCCTCTGCACTGCCAGAAGCTCCTGTTCTAAGCTTTGGTGGTGCAACCGCGCCCCCACCCTTCATGCCAGGTGCGACTCACTCATGCCGTCCAAGTTCCTCAGTGACCTGGGCCACCTTCTCTCTCCTTAGCCTTGCCAATTCCCACTCACTCCTTGGGTTTCCTCCAAGAAGTCTTCCCTGACTCCTCCTGGTCCTGCAGCTTCTGGGTTGGTCAGGGGCCCCTCTCCGGTGGTCTGATACTGTCCTCTGCATGTCCTTTCACTGCACTTGATATGTTGTGAAACCTGTCTGATTATGTAGCTACCCTCCTCACTAGACTGTGTTCTTTGAGTATAGATCTGCGGTTTGTTAATCTTTAGATCCAAAATGCCTAGTATAGTATCTAGTTGTATTAGTTAGGGCAGTGCCACATAATGTAACAAATACCCCCAAACACAGGAAGCTTAACACAATGAAACTTTATTTTTATCTCGATTAACAGACAGTTGAGTGTGTTCCTGGTCATCAGAAGAGTGGAGTCTTTTCCATGCCATTCTGCAGTCCAGGGACCCAGACTGACGAGGACTCCTCTACCTTCAGCTCCCAGTTTCCAGCGTCGCCCAAGAGGCCACATGCAGCCTTCAGGATAGAAAGTGGAGCCCTCTGCAAGGAGGTTTTCATGGCACAGGCCTGGGAGAAGCATAGACCACTCTGCAGTATTCCATCCCCAAGAACCGGTGCACATGTCAGAAGTGAGGTGAAAAGCAGTTGAGAAATGTGTAGGGCTCAGTGTCCCAGGGGGCAGCCACCTCCGTAGGACAGGCGTGGGAGGGGGAGTGCGTCGTGGCACCAGCTGAGTTCTCCTCTCCACCACACGGCACAGAGTGGGCACTCAGTGCATTGCTTCATGAATGAAGCCCATTTCATTTCAGCGTTGTGACTCTGGGCGAGTTTCTTAAATATTTTCACACGCTGAAGCAACTGCAATTCTGGGGTCATTTGTGGAATACTATAATGTATTTAACGATGTAATTTTTCACTAAAATTATGTTATAATCATAATCAGTTTTTTATTTTTAATTTTATTTTTTTCTGAAAAACTGATTCAAGTTTAATACATTAAAATTGTGTAATACTTTTATATTGCATTTGCCATTTCTGAACAATACAAAGTAGAGGCAAATAGTGACACTTCATGAAAATGTTGATTCCCCATTCCTTTCCCTAAGACCTAGCCCTCCCTCAAATATTCCCTCCCACCCCTTACAGAACTCTATCCATAATAAAACACTTAGATAAATCATAAATAGTAAATCATGAAAAAACAGCAAAAATTGTTTCTTTTCTTCTTGTATAAAAGAACATGGCAACAAAGACAGGCAGCCAGAAACTGACTGGGGGTGTCTGATATAGACAGTTATTTGGGGTATGGGCTAACCTACTATCAAGGTGGGGTGGGATGGAGAACGGATAGAACAGGAATTCAACAATCTGTCTGATACCAGGCCCCCTTCCTCCCCTAACAAGAGTGGAAGGATCAGATGGGAACTCTTGTAGAGGGGAAGAGAGGGCACATGCAGCTCCCATTTCCAACTTCCCTGCATGAAGACAGGGGGTAGGACATATGGCACAGCAATGACTTCACTGAGGCAAGAATCTGCTGTTTCCTCATGAGTTTAAGAAAATATCTGTGGCAGGGCGTGGTGGCTCATGCCTGTAATTCCAGCACTTTGGGAGGCCAAGGCAGGCGGATCACAAGGTCAGGAGTTTGAGACCAGCCTAGCTAACATAGTGAAACCCCATCTCTACTAAAAATAGAAAAAATTAGCTGGGCATGGTGGCAGGCACCTGTAATCCCAGCTACTTGGGAGGCTGAGGCAGAAGAATCACTTGAATCCAGGAGGTGGAGGTTGCAGTGAGCCAAGATCGTACCACTGGACTCCAGCCCAGGCGACACTGTGAGACTCTGTTTCAAAAATAAAATAAAATAAAATAAAATATTGGCTAACCTCATAGATACGGACTGCCTGTTAAACAGAGGTGTCTCCACCTTAGCTCCACAAGCAGGAGAGCACTGTTGGAAAAGACAGGAAGAGCAAAGAAATCGCCTCTGGAGAATGATCTAAAATTCATTTGATAAGTCTTCATATTTACAAAAACAACCAGAATAGGTTTCAAATTGCAATAATAATCATCACAGCCTGGCAGTGAGTAGGACTCTGCCTAGGAAGGGCTATGATCTCCCAGCCCATGGCTGCCCCATGTTTTAACAAAGGGGTAAAGATTATCCCACGTCCCACTCTCTCCATTCCTTCAGCCTTAAGAAATTCATCAAGAAAGGAAGAGTTTAAAGAAGAGCTGTCCTGGCAGAGCAATCACCACACTTCTCTTCACAAACACCATCTCTTTTCGGAGGGAATCCTATGACTAGGCATCTCGTCAACACTTTCGGAGTTTTGATCTGAAACTGACTTGAAATTGTGTGCTGTGCGCTTTTTCCTTTATTCAGGAAAAAAAGAAGAAGAAGAAAGTTGGGAGGTGGTTAAACACCCTTATCCCCTCAAAGCCTTTACAGAGATTACAGGGATCTTCTTCCAGGGATCAGAGAGAAAGAACTGAGGTGGGGATAATGTGCTAGCAAGTCTGTCCTGAGGAAATTATGAGTCCAGCTCCTGGTGAAAGACAAGTGGAAAGAAAACTGCCAACTTCAGCCATCCCATTTCCAGCATGAAGAATGGGGGTCTTCATGCAAGTTTCAATTGTGAAGGCCAAGATTAGCCCATTGAAAATCCATCCACCCAATTCTGGAGTGCAGGGGTTGCTGCGGTCCTCAACTGTCTGAGGCACTAATGCCCATTCATGAGGAAGGGGAAGGAGATGAGGTTCTTCTTCAGGAAGAAGATGGAGAGCTCCCCCCGTTTCCATTACATTCCTTTTTGATGGCCAAGTAGAAGAAAACTCAGCATTGCTGGGGCAAGGACTGACATCTTGGGATCACAGAGATGGCAGAATCTTGTTTCAGGTCTTCTGAGGCTTTGTGCTCAATGGGTGAACTCTTACTCTGCAATGTCAAGTTTTTCCAAGGTTGTACTTGTAGTTAAAATTTGCAAAGTCTCTCCAACTACAGGTGAGAAACTGGGGTCAGGAATAGGTGTGCCCTCACTGATTTCCTCCAATGGTGGAGTCTGAGGTAAAACATTAGGACAACCAAGGTGAACACCTGGCTCCTCTTCCACCTTTGTTGTGGCTTGTGCCTTGTGCTCCCCTGAGACCGATGGCTGGTAAGTAACGCAGGGGTTGTCACTGGAGTTTGCTCACCCAGAGAAAAATGAGCCAGACTGAAACTTTTTGGAAGGAGAAGGCTTCAAGGGGATCTTCTTCCTTTTTTGAGACAGGGTCTAACTCTGTTGCCCAGGCTGGAGTGCAGTGGCACAATCTTGGCTCACTGCAACCTCCGCCTCCCAGGCTCAAGTGATTCTCCTGCCTGAGCCTACCAAGTAGCTGAGATTACAGGCATGCACTACTACCACCCAGCTAATTTCTGTGTTTTTAGTAGAGATGGGGTTTCACCATGTTGGCCAAGCTGGTCTCAAACTCCTGACCTCAGGTGATCCATCTGCCTTGGCCTCCCAAAGTCCTGGGATTACAGGCATGAACCACCACGCCTGGCTGGGATCTTCTTAAATGCTGTGTTGCACACGAAGCACTGGAACCGTTCAGTGTAGAAGCCTGGGCGACGCACTGAGACAGTGTCCCCATCATGTACCAGGGCTTTCCAAGAGTGCTCCAGCTTCTTAACAAATCTGTAAGACTGTAGAATGTCAGTGATGCCAATACAAAGCAGGATCCTTTCCCCTCTACTCTCCTGGGCAGGGATGCCACCCGTATGGTCATCGGTCTCCATGGGGCTGCCCCATCAAGCCTCTCCCTGGATGGATTCCATGGCTGTGGAATACAGAGCCTTCTGGGGGGCTGGTCTTCAAGTGTCAACTGAGCATTGTGCTTCACTGCTTCAGGGCTTTCGTGCATGATCTATGCTGTGGATTGACATCAAGAGGCTATAGTCCATTATCTCGAAGTCACACTGCAGGGTCTTACAGAAAGCATTGTACATGTCAGCCTCCAAAAAAAAAAGGACCATCGGGATGTTTTGTAAGAAGTCTAGGTTTTTAAATGTGGGAAGAGGCTTCTCTCACTCTTTCTGGGAAGCCTGCTTTTTGTAGGTTGAACCCTTGAAGTAAAATTTGATACACATTTTGACCAGTCTTAGTAAGAGATTCTTCATCACCACAATCTGAATGTTCTTGCCACCTGCCTGCACACAGCACAGTCCATAGAATTTAGGCAGAAAAGTCCAAGGGTTCTTGTTGAGGTGGTTGTGGTATCCTGGAAGCAGCTTCTGCAGAAACTCTGCCTCTTTATGTTGGACTGTTTTAATAACGAATTCATCGTGGCTGGACACATAACAGGGAACCATCAGCTCCAGAGCTACTGAGTTCAATCAGTGGCTCACTGCAGAGGGAGTACAAGCCATCATCAGGGCGGATACCAAATAGCTCCTGAAAGCAGCAGAAGGCAACAGGTGCATAGGTCTTGAAAGGAAAGTCACTGCTGTGATGAGCAGGAGTCAGGTCGCTCCCTTCACTGGGGAAGAAGAGACTCTCCACCATGCAGAAATCTTGCATGAGGACATCACGCTGGGGTGTGGGACCCAGGCTCCCCACAGTGAGTAATGCCCAATCCCATGGCACATTTCAAGGCTGATGCGGTTGTCTTTCTACAGGTTGTCTCTCCTGAGGAATCAACACCTCAATGGCCTATTTTCTTGTTGGGCATGCCTGAGACACAAGGCACCTCAGACGCAATGAGTCTCTTGATTCCAGATGCTGAGGACGAGGTACAGGAAGCGACCCCAGGCTCAAAGGATGAAAAACCGACCGCAGAGGAAGCCCTGAAGAGGCCGACGCCATCTTGGCAGCCCCTCCCCTCGGCGGCCTGGCCTCTTCCGATCCGGCTTTTCCTCTGCTCCAGTGGAATCTTCCTTCCCCAAGCCCCTTCACAGAACCCGCGTCTGCGCCACCTGCCGGCCCGGCGGACCCCCCGCAGACGCGTGGAGCCGGCTCTGGACCAGCTCAGGGCAGCCCCATTCGCCTGGCCTGGGGAGAACTCCTGCCTCAAGTCCAGCCGCGAGTTTACCCGCTCTCCACAGGGGGCACTTTCCCCTTTCACAAAAGACTAAGCTCCCAGGAACAAGCCACACCTGGAAAACAAACGGGGCATGAAAGGCCCCAGCGGAGGGAACGCCCTGCTCCGTCCTCTTGGACGGCCTGTTTATGCCCAACCCGGTCGCTCCACTCCGGTGGCCCAGAAAAATCCGAGCACTGCTGTAATAGATTTTATTATGAAATTACAATCATGAGCCTAGATATCCACTAAAAAGCAATCAAATCAAACATAATTAGTCAATCTAATTAATTTAAATTAATGTTTATTCACTCATTCACTGTTCATCTGCTCACACTTCCTCACACACTGGTAATAGCAAGCGCCAAAGGCTTAAGAAAAAATAGTGAGAGAAAAATAAAATTGAGATGCAATATGCAAATCACTTGCTGACTATGTGTTCAAAGAGACAGACAATCACTGCTCAGAGTCGCCGATGTTCTGGGCAGAGAGCCGATGTTCCCTAGGACCACAGCTGAAAAATCACTCGTTTTGTGGGAAGTTGGGTCCTAGGAATTGGGGTACGAGACTGGACATTTTTAAAGGGGAGAAAAATAGAAAGTACCCAGCACAGCCAGTGATATTTGAGGAGCACAGGCATGAGCGAGGTGCCTCGGGACAAGACCATGAGCCGAGGGCGCTCCTGGAGACTCAGTGCTGGCCTAAGGTTCTGGCCAAGTGCACAGATCCTCACCTCTAGCTCTGCCTGAGCCTCTGTCCTGAGCCTTCGTCTTCAGTCAGTAACTGCCTGCTGGCCGTTTCCACCTGCATGTCCGGTCATGATTCAAACACTAAAGCTCATCCCGAAGCAGCGCACCCTCCGAACATCCCATTTCAGGAAACAGTGTGCTACAACCTTCCGTCCTGTTGGTCAGGCTGTTCCCATCCCTTCCCTGATTACCCAGGCGCAGACACCTCACTCTGACAACTCTTCTTAGTTAATAACTCTAGTCAGTCTCTTTCATTCCCATTCTTTCAGTCATCAATGTAGTCTTTGTCCTCTAATCCCGCCACTCAAACGTGTGTGACAGGATCTCCTGCTTGGGTCTTCCCTCTAATCAATTCTATATGCTCCCATCATAGTCGCAGAATGCACAGTAACAAATTGAAGATACTGAGATACCTGCTTCACTGCATATAATTCATTGTTTCCCAAAATTTTAAATCTATGGGTCCTCCCTTCTTTTTTTGGTGGACACTTACTACTAACTCAATGAACAAGTGTTTTACAGAACACCCTATAGGGAATGTTTTCATAGCACAAAGTCCACACCCTTTTGTTTGACATTGAAGGCTTTCTGCAAACCTCCTGTATCTCCTGCTCCAATGTTATCTCTCATTATTCCCTTTTACTTATGTTCCTTGAATGTGCTATGTATAGCCTCCATGTGTGTTTCTGTGTCCTCCATGACCAAGGAATATCATCTCTATGTTTCTGGGGTTACTTAATGCTCTGTCTTAACTCAAAGGCCTGGTCCTCTTCACTTCATCCTTAACAGGACCCCTGACAGCTCAATCACCCAGGAAATGTCTTTCTGCTGATTCATGTGTCACTCAATGTCAGGGCCACTCATGGCACTTTGGGGAACTTCTACTGGTAGAGATTATTTTGTCTCATCAGGGGCTGGTAGCTCTTCCTCAGTAACTCAGCCTAACGTCTGCTCTTGCTGGGGCTGCAGACATCTCAAAGATTCTATCATATCTTCCATCTGTCCCACTGTGCAATCTGTCCCTCTTCTGTGGAGGCCCTTGGCAGGCCCACTGTGTTCTAGCTCAGCTCCTATTTGTACCCTGCCCAGGATATGGAATATTTCTGGTTTCTTTCATAGCATGCCACACAGGAGCTGTGGGAAGCTTAAGACTAATGATTTTCTCTCTTTGCCCAATCACTATCTTTATTCTGTTAGAATAACACATATTGGCTGGGAAATGAAGGATATTCCCAGAATTCTTTTTTTTTTTTCTTTTCTTTAGAGACAAAGTTTCACTCTGTTGCCCAGGATGGAGTGTGATGGTACAATCATAGCTTACTGCAGCCTCAAACTCCTGGCTCAAGTGATCCTCCTGCCTCAGCCTCCTGCGCAGCTCAGACTACAGGCATGCACTTTTTTTTTTTCTTTTTGGTAGAGACAGGGTCTTGTATGTTGCCCAGGTTGGTCTCTAACTCCTGGGCTCAAGCAATCCTCCCACCTCAGCCTCCCAAAGCACTGGAATTACAGGCCTGAGCCACTGCACCTGGCCTATTCCCAGAATTCTAAATGGGGATGGGGCACACATCCCTATGCATCCAGCATCATCCTCAGGCTGCCCAACAGCCTCCCTGGGCTCTGTCATTTCAGTCTGGACAGTAAACGGCAGTGGAAGCCAAGACACATTGCTCTGATGTCTCATTTCTCCTCCTTCCCAGTCTCCAGGCCAAAGGGCTCTCTTTTCTTCCCCTGCCTGCAGGAGGCACTTTCTCTGCCTTTTCTCTTCAACATGGATTTGCCCCCCTCTCCTCCATGATTTCAAGAAGACAGAAGGACAACTGGAGGACATGCTCTTCACAGAGGCAAAGAATTTTTTTAAAGCTATCAGTTTAATATTTTCAAAATATCAATGTATAACATATATGGCTGTGTTTTATAAATTATAAAGCTGGTAAAAATAGAAGGAGTATAAATATTGTTAGTAATTACTTGAAGAAGTTGAAAATGAGGAGAAAAATGTTAAAGACAGTCTTGCCTTTTGTCCAAGTCAGCCACTGCTGTGCTCTGGGCCCAGCGAGGACAGCAGAGGATCCGACTCCATCCTCCAATCACTGCAAAGATCCTACGAGGGTGGCGGCTGAGGAGCAGGGTTGCCAATCCTGCAAGTTCACTGCCAGCTGGGGAGAGGATACTTCTCTCTGTCGTGATTGCTGTTTATGAACTTCCCGCCCCAGGTCTAGGGTCTGCCAGGGATTGGCTGCATGTTTCAGTTCTGAGAGGTCCACACTGAAGAGTCACAATGAGCCTCTCTGTCCCTTGTTTATCACAAAAACCAAGTGTTTCCCCCTGTCATGGGTGCGTCCATCTGAGCCTGACCCACCCTCAGCACCCCATCTCACTACAGAAGCCAGAAATTCTAATGCCCAAGCGAAACAGAGATTTGGGCCAAAATATGCTCTAAAGTCAAGGCTCAAGTTTCTGAAGAAGTAGATTTATGTTACTAAAATTAGCATCTTTCCAAATTAAATCATAATCTGTAAAGCATTAACTATCACAGCCTGAGCCTGAATTTGGGTTCCTTGGTGAGAGGTGGTCAGCCCTTCTCAAAAACAGACTGAAGTTTTGTAGGTGATGGGGCTTTGGGTGGGCAAATCCTGATGTTGACCTTCCTCTCATAATGCACTCCTACAAAAGAAGACTCAGAAAGGTCTCAAGCACAGTCTTAATCAGCATTCAAGTGCAGCGGCCACCTGACAGTTTAGTCATCCTTTAATTAATGACCTCAACGTGCACTGTGTTTGAGTGGGTGCCAGGCGGTGCCCTAGGAATGCAAAGCTGAGTGAGACAGAGCCTCTTCTCCGGAACACTCACCTCTGATCCTAAACAGAGACTTGCAATTCCAAGAGTTAAGTGCTCTTATAGAGGGAAGCACAGGGCAATTTCCTGGACTCTGCTCCCACAGCTTTTATATAAACCACTGAAGACCGAAACCCATGTCGAGCTCCACTTCCACAGAAACAAACCATCTCATTGACTTTATCCATCTCAGTCCAATACAAATCCAGGAGTACAAGAAGTTCAGCTAACATGGAGCACTGTCTTTATTTGGTGTTGTATCTGAGTTGACATTCTATGTTTGGAACACTTGGACACATTTTAGAAATTTTTGTTAGTCAAACAAATTATATTTAGGGACTCAATTCCAAGGCTGGTGACTCCCCCAATGCTGAGTCCACCTGAGGAATCATTAGAACTGCCCCTTTCTCCAGGGAGCCCATGAAAACTTCCTCAGGGTCACAGATTCTCTTACCAGGGCCTCTAGCACAATTCTAAAAGCTCAGCAGCCGCCCTTGCTGTTCAGAAGCCTGAGTTACCTCAGAAATGGGCAGGTTGAGAAGCGACTCACAGGCGTGTCTCTGTCACAGCCCAGGATGTGGGATGGCGGTCCATTGCAAACCCTGGGCCTGCAACGCCCTTAGGTGGGGACGGGGATTCCAGTCCTCCTTGGAGGGCGACCAGCACAGCCACATTAATGTGACATCTTGAAGCTGGAGGAGAGAAGGAGAAGACTACTCCCAGCATAATGAGCCTGGGCCTCTTTCAGCGCTGGCCGGCATCAGAGGGATTCCTCCGGGTGTCTTCCTCAGGGCTACCCGCGGCTGATCGGGAGCAGGGAGCTCTGCGCTAACCTCTGTCCTCTCAAAACACCTGAGGAATTGACTCCATTCCTGTCTGCTCCCATAGTGACTAAACCAATTTAAAGAAATTAAGAGGGAGCCTGCCCCATAGAAAGCGGCAAACAGCCCCTCGCTCTAGGCCGGGCCTGCTCTGAACCTCCTGCAGGCATTTGTGTGTCTTCAAAGCCCTCTAATAGTCAATCCATCATATGCTTAACATAAACTGTTATTCTGTACTGTGTATAGTATACAGATATAAAATCCTAAATCATATTAAACCACAAGTCATTAGCAGATGCCTGTGCAGCTGTCTCACACACACACATTGAGTGTCTTCACAGCAGACACTTCCAGGATGGGTGCCACCTCCCTCCTGGCTTCTACCCTTCCCAGGGCACCCGTTTCTCAAGTCACAGCCCAGCCCTTGCCTGGCTGTCCTCAGAACGTCCTGCCCTGTTGCCCTAAGGCAGGCAGAAATCCCATCTTCTCCTTCTGAAGCTGGAGGAAAGAAAGCACATGCAAATTCTAAAACATTCCAAGTCCTAACTCTTTACAAGTCTTGCAGAAATTTTTATACCTGACTCATTCTTGTAATCTCATGACTTATCTGGAATTGGAAATGAACTGCAGCTAAGTGTGAGGGGTTAGGAACAGGAATCAGAGGCTCCTGTAGAGATGAAATGAGGGGACAGGGGCGCCATTTGCAGGTGATGGGAGGAAGCTCAGCCAGGAAGAGGTCAGAGGTAACTGAAATCAGGCATTCCAGCGGGGAAGCAGAGACTCGGAGGCACGAAGCCTTGGGAGTTCTCAGTACAGGTAGCAGAGGTCAACCATTGACTTGGGGAGGACCCAACCTCCTGGCAGGGCCCCGCTAACTGGATAGAGGTGAAGACTCAGTCCAGGAGTAAAGCTGCCAGCACCAGTGAGGTCTGAGCTGGTCAAGATTACTTGGCTCACCTCTGAGTCAACTAAGGTAAACTCTTGAGTTCTTCAAGTTCTCTAACTCTCAGCCTCCTTCCCAGGTCTCAGAGCAGAACCCAGACTGAAGGTGAACTCAAGGACTGCCAGCTGTGTGCAAAGCGTGGCCTTCAGATCAGGAAATGGGGCTGGTCATGACAGTTTTATGATGTTTTGCTTGCTGCAAGAATTCACAGTCTGTCATTATTAGTGTCAGACACCAAAATGGAGCCTCCCTTGCTATATATTGCAATAAAGACCATTCTCATTTCTCTAAGTTTGCTCTTAATAACCATTAGTGAATGCTATATGGCACTTGACATCATAGCAGACAGTTTTAGGGTGGTAAATTATGTTTGAAGAGAACATTTTGAAAGAGTTTAAAACTTAGTCAAGAAAACAGTTAAATAGGGATGGAGCATGTTTTCCTCTGTCATAACTGAGAGGAGCTCAGGGGTGCTGACAATTTTAGGTCAACAGGGAGAAGAAGTAGCATCCTCCTCCTCGCAGAAAACCGTTGTGCAAATCAAGGCGCTGGGATGATGTGTGGGTGCTTAACACGTTTTGTAATGAGAACATAGAAAATAGCATAAAGATAAAAACAACAGCAACCAGGCGATGACCTCTCAGGGTAAGAAATATTACTGAATAGCTGGATCGTCCTGTGCACCTGGGTGCCTCTCTCCTACGCCATTTCTCTTATCCTGGTCAAGCCTGTGGGGAAACATCTGTTATCGTGTGCCCAGAACTAATTCTTGAGGCCAGGACCAAAAATATTAATGATCGGTGCTTCCTTCTCAAAGACCCGCATCCTTTACAATATTTTATAATGTGATGTTTTGGCAGGAACGATTACCATTCCAAAGTGGAACAGTGGCTCTCAAGCTGGAGAGAGGACCAGACTCCCCGGGAAGGCCAGTTAAAATGCAGGCAGCTGAGAAAGTACCCCAAGTTTCTGATTCGGTAGGTCAGGGTGGAGAACCTGGGCAAGGTCCCAAGGGATGCTGATGCTGCTGAGCTGGGAACCACCCTTTGAAAACCTCTGCTGTGTGGAAAGTGGGTGGGAAAACTGAGAAAGGACAAGCCACACCAAAGACGCAGCTGCAGACAGAGGCCAGCCTGAACTGCTTTCTGGAGAAAGTCCCCACAACTCAGCAGCCTGGACAGAGGGTTGGAAGAGTTGAGTGGACATTCTATTTTATTTATCCAATCATTGTCCACTCATGCCTTGAAGTTGGAAAGGGGTAAATTCAGGGGAAATAAAGACCTTAGGACTGTTAACCTATCAAATTACATCAAGAGAAACCACATGCTAACTGTCTACACAGACTCAGAAAATTAGAATACACATATGAATGACAGATTCCCAGCAGAATAGTAAGGGACTCTAGAATGTTTCATCAACTAGTCTAGCCTTCAGAATTATTATAAGAAGAGTATCTGTCTGTCCACAGTGTGTCTTTTGGGGAAACTGATATAGACAAGATGCTGGGCTAGATGCACCATTGGTCTGACCGAAAGTGACCATCATGCTTTTAAATTTCTATTAGCCATTGTCTGGGAGAACGAAAATATACTGGCATCTGGATGCTTTGATAGAAAGAACATAATCACTTTTCTGTATCTTGGGCTAGTACCAAGCAGGAACTTTACTTGTCTTAATCCCTTAAAATTTTATTTGTTTTTGTTCGTTTGTTTGTTTGTTTTAGATTTAGGGCCTCACTATGTTGCCCAGGCTGGTCTTGAACATCTAGGTTCAAGTAATCCTCCCACTTCAGCCTTCCATGTAGCTGAGACCATAAGCATGAGCCACAGCACCCGGCTTGTCTTACTCCCTATTTTGTCCAAATAACTGCCACATAGAATGCACTTAATGTATACTTTTAATATATACTTTACCAAGACAATCTTAAGTCAAAAGAACAAAGCTGGAGGCATCATGCTACCTGACTTCTAACTATCGTAGAAGGCTACAGTAACCAAACCAGCATGGTACTGGTACCAAAACAGAGATATAGACCAATGGAACAGAACAGAGCCCTCAGAAATAATACCACACATCT